>NC_091950.1:81479408-81694408 GCF_031021105.1 Erythrolamprus reginae
CTCAGACTCAAAATATAAAATTGCTTCTTCTCAGTGGTTGATGGCATATATGCCAATGTCAGTTCAATGCAGGAAAATTGGCATTGTAGTGAAATCTATTTTGTACACTTCATAGCTAAAAATATAGTTATGTATTTTTTAATTTTAAATCTAGTTGATTTATGCCTCACCAATGTTAGTTAAACCTGGGTGATCTTGAAGGCTAAACAGGCTGTCCTTAGTTTGTGGGTTTAGATCTGTTGAAATTTTAGAGCTTTTGACTTGATAGAGAAGTTAAAAATAAATAGAAAATGATCCATAAAAAATTATATGGATACTAGATAACAGGATATTACGTGAGAACATTCTTTCTTGGCCATATTGTGTTGAATAAATCACAATCGGCTGGACATGCTAAAGAATGAATCATAGTGGTTGAATTGGGTACTGAAATTCTGACCAGTTTTCTTTGGATACATATGTAACAATATAAATTAGATTAATAACTTAATCAAATAAAGATAAATAAAAACAACTCTTTTTCATCTCTAAAGCTGCTTTTTCTCCAAAATACATCCTTTGTTAATGTATTGCATCATATCTATTTTACTTAAGCAGAATATTTAAAATGCTTCCAACAAACAAATGCTCATATTTACCTGTTTTGCAATATTGTGCTGGCCCAGAAATAGAAAAAGATTAAGTGCAAATAGAAAGCCAAAGAAAAAGTAATTACGGACAAAAGAAAATATCTAGATTCTAGAGGGTATAGAGGTTTAGCCACATTTGTGATTTTATTTCAGCCAAGTAATCAGCCAAATAAAGTCTATTTATACTCTACCATGGTCTTCCAGCCAACTGCTTCATCTTGCAGTCCCAGAGAATTGGAAGTTTAAAATCTGCAATTTCAACTATTTCAATGGCATGGTAGGTTGTGGAAGGTTCTGTGACAATTTGTGAAAGGCTAAACTGGGGCTTGGTTGTCTGTCTTTTGATGGGCTGCTCAGAGTCACTGTTTTCTTTTTTTTATGTGTTTATTGCACATATTTCAACATTTATGTCACATAAATGAAAGAGTGTTCCAGTATCAGTATCAGTTTTCTTTCTGTCAAATTATATACAGTGTGTATGTGTGTGTGTCTGTGTGTGTATACAGTGATACCTCATCTTACGAACTTAAGTGGTTCTGGAACGAGGTTTGTAAGGTGAAAAGTTTGTAAGATGAAACAATGTTTCCCATAGGAATCAATGGAAAAGCTATTAATGCGTGCAGGCCCAAAACTCACCCCTTTTGCCAGCCGAAGTGCCTGTTTTTGTGCTGCTGGGATTTCCCTAAGGCTCCCCTCCATGGGAAACCCCACCTCCGGACTTTCGTGTTTTTGTGATGCTGCAGGGGAATCCCAGCAGTGCAAAAACGGGTGCTTCGCTGGCAACGGAAGTCCGGAGGTGGGGTTTCCCAGCGAGGGGAGCCTCAGCGAAATTGCAGCATCGCAAAAACATGGAAGTCCTCGAAACCCCACCTCTGGACTTCCATGTTTTTATGATGCTGCGATTTTGCTGAGGCTCTATTTCAAGCTATTTAGCTCTCATCAGCTAGCCATATCCTTTATCAGAATTTGAACCTGGGCAGTCTGCCTATAAGTGAGTAGCTTTTAACCTCTACACCACAGGTTCTCCTCCTTGTATCAGCTTGTACCAGGGAAGAGTTATATATGTTTTTTTTCTGTCAAATCACCCTGGTATACTAAAATATGGGAAGGAGCATACTGCTTCCTTTTTGCCTCTCAGCCCCTTAGGGGCCATATAGGCAGTTAATTTTATTAACTATAAAACTATATTTTATATGTGTGACATATTTTTGCTGATAATGAAAATGAAGGGAGACTAGTATAGAATATTGAATAGTTTGTCGGCTATAAAATTAACTGCCTAGATGGCCCTTGGAGGGACCGAGAGGCAAAAAGGAAGCAGTATGCTCTTGTGAGCAAGTAATGCCCATCTTCTGTTTTTGAAGTCTTGTCAGTATTTGTTTTCTTTTTGCTGGTGAGTTCATTCCAAGATGTTAACTAATAATATCTTAAATTCTTCCTCCATCTTATTGTTTATATGTAACCATCTTATTGTTTATATGTAAGTTTCTGTCCTCTATTGCCCTTGCCTCTCTCTGTGCTCTTGTTCTAACACCTTCTCGTCCTCCTCTTCCACCCTCTTCATGTGTGAATGTGGGTGGTCTTAAGAAATTCTTAGGTTGGGCTGTTAACTGATGGCTCTTTTGCAGCTCCTTAATTGGGATATTGTTTACTTGGTTGTTGGTCACCTAGAACTTTTGGTGTTACCTAGTTAGGCTAAGGAAACATCTGCAACAAAATAAGCAAGCTCAGAGAACACCAAGGATCCTCATTTCAACCCTGAGCTATACATATTCATCTTTAATTCAATGTATCTTTACTTTTATACAGTATTTAAACTATAATATGATATGACAGTCATCTTTTGATATCTTAGAGTTGATATAAGAACTGTAGTTAATAAAATCAATATTTCTGTGCATGGTGATGTGTTTGTCACTATATAGGTTGGACATCTAGAACTTTTCTAGATCAGATCAGTAGCTTGGATGAGATGTGATCGTTGGAATGTGGTTTGGTAAAGGAGGCACACTGCAGAGAAAAATAGTTGCTAAACATCTTCAATGTTAAATATTAAGGCTCTCCATAAAAGAAAATCTTTACAACATGCAAGAATCTATATGAATCACTTTGTCTTTTGATCAATATGGATGCCTACATAACTGCTTAGCTTGGGTAGGAAAAAATAATGTGACAAATTATCCATGCAGATGCTGAGATATCTAGAAGCATCTACAAAAGCAGCCATACATTCCTGAAAAAAAATGACATGACTGCTTTAGTGATTCAGAATCACTATTTTATGCAAATGTGTGTGTTTTGAAACACCTCGTTTCAAAAGATTTACACAGCAATACAAGTATGTTTCTAAAACTGCTTGTTTAATTCTTATCAACTTATAACTTTTCAATTTCTTCCAATGAGAAAGTTCGGTATATAATCTAAAAATGCATTGTGTTTAGAGAAGACAAGAACAGACTAAAGTTAATGGCTTATTCATTAATGGTCCCTTGTTCAGTGCTTGATATTATCAAAGAACACAAGCAAAATCCTGTTGGGTTGAGTCATAGAGGACAATATCCTTTCTCATAAAGGTTATGAAAATGTAAAAGTCCAAAAGCAGAATGTAAACACAACAAGCTGGGGAAGATTGATGTATAAGAATGTACATGATTGCATTATTCTGACAGAACAGGAATAGCAACAATGCTCATTTCCTATACTCATGCTCATTTCTTCTGAGTATCTAAGTTCTACTGGCCTCAGACGAGTTGGAACAAAAAACAATAGGCTCTTCCTTGGCCAATACAGCAATTATTTATACCCATTGTACAGTATATGTAAATTTCCCCAGAAATATTCTAAGAATAATTAGCTAGGAGAATAGTTTGCCAGTTAGTGCAACATAATTGTCCATAAAAAGACTGAATGATTCCCATCAGAAGATTCTGAATAGTCTATTTAAAGCAAGGCTCTAGTGCAGTGATGGCAAACATATGGCACAGATGCCACAGGTGGCATGCAGAGCTATATCTGCTGGCACACAAGCCATTGCCCTAGCTCAGCTCCAAAATGCACGTGGCTCACATTTTTGCCCTCTCCAGGCTCCAAGGAAGCCTCCAGGGAAGCCTTTTGCCGGAGAGAGCAAAAAGTGGGCCTACAGGACCCACAAGAATTTAGGAAACGAGCCTACTGGGCTCACAAGAAGTTGGAAAATGGGCCATTTCTGGCCTCTAGAGGGGGAGGCCGTTTTCACTCTCCCCAGGCATTGGATTATGGGTGTGGGCATTCGCACATGCACAACAGCATGTGTGCATGCACTTTCGGCACCCATCGGAGAACAGGTTCACCATCACTGCTCTAGTGCCTAGCTTTAGGGAAACGCAAACACACACACATTGCAACATGCTAGCAGTGTTGCAATATTTTAGAGGCTGTCACAAAGATGTTTGTGACCTATTCTCCAAAGCACCTAAGAATAGAACAAGAAGTAATAGATGGAAATTTATCAAGGAGACAGCCAGTCTAGAACAAAGGAGAATTTTTTCTGATGGTGAGAAGAATTAACCAGTGGAATGGTTGTCTCTGGAGGTTCAATTCAAACAAGCTGATATGCAAGTAAGTGTATGTATACTGTCCAAAACTTTTGACTATGAATACACATGCATTATTTTGCACTATAGAATTGTAACTGCTTACATACAAAGATAGATATATCGGCTCTAATTCTATATATCTGGAGGTTATGAAATATTATTATTTGAAAGCTATGTTTGCAATTCTCTACATGCTGTCTAACAAGTAAATACCACTGAAAAATGCAACACCCAGACCTGAGAAAGCAAAGGCTATAAAATTATCAAGAATTTTCCAGAAGGTAAAAAAGATAAATTAAGTAATCTTTTTCACTGAAATGAAAAATAAAGCATGCACATTTGGTTCCAAGTCATACATTTTCATAACTTGAGCATAGCAAAATAACCATATGGAACTATGAACTCATTCAAGAACATTCTGTACCAATTCAATACTTATTTGTTGGTAACAGCTGCTCAGAGTCCCTCCGGAGTTGGGCGGCATTCAAATTCAAATTCAAATTCAAATTCAAATGAATGAATGAATGAATGAATGAATGAATAAATAAATAAATAGGATGTTGACAAATCAAATAAAAAGTGAAGAGATTTCACTGGAATTATGTTGATCTAAACTAAAAAATCCATCATTAAGTTGATGGCAGCAGGTGCAAATGTCAAGAACGAAAACATAATAATTGTACAATAGTACATACTAATAGTACATCATAATATTACAATGTTGTTCAAATAATGTAACATTTCAAAAAGAATACAGTATGGTAAAAAATAAGGTTAAAGTATGAGGGATGGGCTCTAAAGAACTGAAGGAGTGAAAGATGGCAATGAAGACAACGAGAAAAAAATTGAACTTGTCTAGATTCTAGTAGCCCAGATATAGAGCTTAAGAATTTTAATTGTTTTCAAAAACACTTTAAGAGAAGCAACTCTATACAGAGAAGCATGAATAAGATCACTTTTAACTTTTGTCCATAATAATGCTTCTCCACTTAATTACCTCCCACACTGCTTTCATTGAGCTGTCTTTGCTTGTTCTATTGCTATACTGCTTTTTATTACTGTTGTGAGCTGCCCCGAGTCTTCGGAGAGGGGCGGCATACAAATCTAATAAAGTATTATTATTATTATTAATTATTGTCACTTGGGCAGGGAGAGAAAGAAAAAGAAAAGAAACTTCAGATTGAGAAAAAGTTAAGTTTGCCGTCTTTTCCTTTAATTCTCAATTTCAAAACTTATTTTTTAACAACTACAATAAAGTATTTGTTTCTGATATGGGTGTTCATGTGAAATCAGCACTATCTAAACTTAGCATATTTGAGCTGCAAAAAAATCCATACCACTGTTAGGTAGTAGCAAAGAAAGGTGGTACTTGTTCAAATAATCACAATCACCATCGGTATCATACAAACATTTCTGATTCTTAAATTGATGTTCTTTCTAAGCTCAAATGCGTAAGCTAGAATTTCCACTAAAAACCTAGCCTGTATGTGGCATGGACATATCAGTATTGTATCCAAATGTACCCGGAGAATAGTACATTGCACTAAAGTTTTCTACATGCTTACAACAGTTAGACAAACTGGTTGGTTCCAACTATCTGGCCTGTAGCTATGCTAATTGGGATTTGTATGAATTAAAATCTTTAAAAATCTTACAATATCAGTACTGTATTGCAGACACTTTGAAGCTGGTTAAGTTTCAAAGCAAGAACTATCTCAAAGCATTAAATTTCAACTTATTATTTTGCACAAATACACATTAAAATTGCACAAATGCAGATAAATACAAATTCCAGATTTGTATTTATTAAAAAGCATATGTATACTTTTTCTTGATACAAATTTCTTTTACATACAAAAGAATCTATCTATCTATCTATCTATCTATCTATCTATCTATCTATCTATCTATCTATCTATCTATCTATCTATCTATCCATCCATCCATCCATCCATCCATCCATCCATCCATCCATCCATCCATCCATCCAATGAAAAATATATATGATTTTTTACTTGAACTGCATTATTAATTTCAGGGACATGCAAAACTTGTCTTTATGAGGTTGCTACTCCAGTGGTAACAACTTTAAAGACAACTATGAACAGGATCATTCCTTTCCAGTCCACAGCATACCAAAATCAGGAAGAGATGGGACACTTTTTCAAAGCTGTTTGGAGGATCATCTGCAGCAACTGATACCCAATTGCATTTAGGAGCTCACATTATACCAGACTGCAAACACGAAGAGTCCCCTATTTTAACTTTAAATTCAGTCTTGTATTAGTTAAAGCAGCTCCTAAACCAGCAAAGTTGTGGGGGGAGGTGGTGTAGGTGGAAATAAATGCAAAAGATTCCTTAAACCTTTTAAGGAACCCTTTGCATCTGTACACTGCCCAGTGTCACTTCTTGCAAGAAGGGCAGCCATATACATTGGGCACATAAATAAATAGATTTAATGTCTTCTGCAGGCGCTGGATAAAAAGAGAAGGTCGATGATGCAAAAGTGCAGGGAGAAAGACAGAAGTTTATTTTTCTCTAAAAAAAACCCCCATTCTTATCCGAGTAGGGTATTTGTGGCAGTGCAAGAATAACCATTCTTCTGATTTTGGCAAGAGCTGATCCTGCAGAGAACTTGACAAGTCGACTTACCCGGCAAGAGGCAAATCAACGCCAGCTATTTACCTTACAAGAAGTGACAGTCCTCCTAGGCTGAGTTCTTAGCGGCGATCCAGACGCAGAACGAGAGAGGATGCTAAGGGGCTGCTTTTGCAGCTATCGCCTGCGATTGAATGTCCCCCTCCGCCTCTTGCTGCCACTTCCCCGCATCTGGAAGCCCCTCAGATCCTTCACTTCCCCTTCGCTGGTTAGAGAGGTTCATTCACCGGGCGCTGTGCGGCAGCTTCAAGAGATAGAAAACTGGCAGGGCGCCTGACCAATCCGAAGCCTCAATAATCTGCCGGCTTGGTGCGGAAACCAATAGGACAACAGTATAAGACGCCGGTTTATACCAACGGAGGAGGGCGGGTTATCACCGCAAATGGGAGATGGGCATCTGTTTCTGGTAATTCAAGTCGAGGGCGCGTTAGGTGAGCGCGGAAAGCAGCCCTTGTTTATTTCTTTTTGTAATTGCTCCTCTCCAGAGGATTTTTCCTTTTGGTGGGACAGGTCTCATTGTAAATTGAAGCCAAAGCAATTGATACATTTCATCTGCATTGTAAAGTGCAAGGTCTGAAGTTCAAAACCCAAGAGGCAGATTTTTTAAATATATTTATTTTTCGGTTTTATGCGTTAGGATCAATCAAAAGAGTGGCCTGACGTCTTTCAAAGACCAGCTATTTAAATTGTATACCTTTTGTTTTATTACGGATTTCAATAGTATATAAAGCACATGAAACTAAAAGTTTCATGAAAGAATACAAAACATGCAAAATGCAAGGCAGCTGCAGCTGTGTTTATTTAGGAATTCAACGGATTTCTTCCCATGTAAAAAGTAATTGGAGCATTAGATGATAAACACTTTCAAAGGTATCACAGGTCTACAAAAATATTTTTTGTAATTAGTGCAGTTGACTTTGTACTTTTCTGAATCATTTTTGTTCTGATTTCAAAAATGTATATAGTTTTTCTGTAGCAGGTATAGTTTCCATGGAGCACCTCATTATAAGGTATAGGAAATATGCTGGCAACATTAAGAAATAACGTAATAACAGAAATGCTTCTATATCAGACACTTTGTGATAGAGCAAAACTGAGCATATTTTTGGAATCGGCACATCAAACTCCATAAAACAGACATATTACTTTTCCTGATGATTTTTTTTCTGTTGATCAGTGTAATAAGACCTCATGATATTTAACAACTGTAGCAAATCTCAAAAGTTTTAGATTTTATATATACTACTTTTGGCAGTTACATTGGCACACTATTGTGTGTACGATGAAGTTGACATGCTCTCCGCTTTGCAATTGTATTTATTCTTGGCATATTTAAACACCACACTGCTATTTCCCACTGACAATAACATACATATTAGTTAGCCCCAAATTTTCAGTATTTTCTTCAAGTACTTGATAATAAGAGCAGGAGGAGTGTATATATAAAGTAAGCTAAGAGTCAAGGATGCTGTTGATGTGGGAAGGTGTAAAAATAATGTTAGGGAAAGGAAAGAAAATGATTTATTTAACGCATTTGAGCCTGAATTGTTCCAGAAGTAGATGAGGAGCCATTTTAAAAGTTAGAAGAAATATAATGCAGAATGCAACCAAGTACTAATAAAGGTATGGTATGATTCTACAGTATCTTGTTACTGTTAAATTCAAGAAGTAGATGTCAGAGAGCTGACTGCAATCTTTGAAAATCTAGAGAATTTTTGAGATGTGAAAATCATAGAACTTTGATTTGGAAAGTTTGAGTTGGAATGGACTTTGGAAATCATCTGATTAAACACACATGGATGCATGCACATGCACATACACACATACACACACACACAAACAAACACACAAACAAGCAATCACTCGGCATAGGAAATAATTATTGCAGCATTCCAAAAGATAGCCATCCAGGGTGCAGCCTCTATTGATGGACAGTTTACCACCTACCTATTAGGGAATATCTAAATATCAAATGTGTACATGAAAAGTCAGGATGTATGTTTGTAGAATATATAAATATATTATTTGATTGCAGCCATCACCTCTCTAATACATATATGGCACAATACCCTGACAGTCCTAAAAGCACTTTATTACAGTATCGTTGTTTGGGTACAGTATTTTAAAGATTTTTAAGCACAGTAGACTTCTGGAAAACTATTATTATATGCATTATTTTATTTTTAAAGCAGTTTTTTAAAGTGCCAGGTTAATGTAGTAGCTAAGGCACCAGGTTGGAAACTGGAAATTCTTGCTAGACACAAAATCAGCTGGCCAGTCACTCTTTCTCAGCCCTAGGAAGGAGGCAATGGCAAACCACTGACAAAAACCATCAATTGCCAGGAAAACTCCAGGTCCAGGAGTCAAAAACTGATGTTGCATAAAATAAAGAAGTTTTTAAAGTAACTTTGTGAAATGGTTATGTGAATCAGCAATGTAGGGCATGTGGCAAGCAAATCCTAATCTAAGAGATTTTCTCTTCATCTGCACTCAGCAACATAATCAGCTTTCCAGCCTTCTGCTCCACTTATCCTATGTTTAAGATAGATTTATATGAATTACACAGCCACAGAATATGAATGAATCGTGCTATATAAAGAATTTTAATACTACTCTTTTTTTGGCTCATAAAATTATAGGAAAACTAAAGTTAATACCTTTATTTATAACTTACATATAAGAAATACTGCTGCTAACAGCAGGGTATATTTTTAGGAGTGAGAAATTGATGACGATTTCTGCTGAAAGTCTGGAAATAACTAGCTGAGATTAAGTTTTGTTTAAGTTCTTCAAATCAACTAATTAATGTAATGGTGATCAACAAATGGTAAGTATTTCATAGGGATAGTAATAAGATTAATGAAGAGCAGTGAACAACATTTGATTCAGTTTATTTATTTATTCAAATTTGTATGCCACCTAACACGCTCACAACCAAAAAAAGTTAAACATACAATGTAATATTAAAACCTCTTAAAAACAATCTAAAACAGTTCCTTCAGAATAAAGTAAGTAGTTTGCAATAAACAGAATGAGACTGATTCTCTTTAGTAGGCTCCATACAATAATAATTATACTTATTTTATAACTTTACCATTTAAACAAGTACATTTACCTTCTGTAATACTTATATGCTTCAAATGAGTATCAGAGCATAACTTCATATTCCATAAAATGAAATTTAGGCAGTTTTTATGTTTTACATTAAAGTAGTGAATAACAGAAGTAATATGTTAGGATTTCAGAGATGCATAGAAGAATAAGGACAGAAAATAAAATATTGTACAATTCTATTTCTGATTCAAGTTTCCTCTTTCTTTATGAATTCTCACAGATTTGGAATTCTGGAGACTATAATCCTAACACTGACAACATCAGTATTGCTAAAATAGTGTTTGTTTGTTTGTTTGTTCATTCATTCATTAATTGGTTTATTCATTTTTATCCTACCTTTATTATTTTTATAAATAACTAGACGGAAAACACACCTAATATTCCTTCATCCTCTTATTATTTGTATTGTATTTTGGAGCAATAGTTCAAGTTTTGGGAAGAGATACCTCATTTGTTCTAATCTATAAGCAATAATGAAGCCCCTTCTCTATTTTATCAATTTCCATTCTTCAGAATGAGGGGAAAACAATTTCATAGCACCGACATGCTAGATGGATCTTATGTATCTATAGCATTTAGGTTTAATCATCATGGATAGACCACAAAATATAAAGTTCTGCATTCATTCTGATTATTCGCAGAAATGCCTAAAACTACTAGGGCTAGGCAACCCCTCTTTAAAATCAATGGACTTAAATAAAAAAAAACTAACTTTGATGTTTACTTTCTTACTCTATAAAAGAATAAATAAAGCTGTTCACATATTCAGAGAAAGCAATCCTTTTCTGAAGAATTCTTAAGATTGCCTTCGTAAATTAATATTAGTTTATGGCAGCAGTCATTAATCCTACTTCCTTCAAATATATTAAAATTATAGTTTCCAGAGTTTCAGATCATCACCAAAAAATATTTGAAAAATGAAAAAAAAAACACCTGATGATTATTGAAGAAAAACATTCAAGACATTATCCAGATTTAAATGCTGATAATTTAAAGAAGATTTTCTGTGAGCATCTATTGGCAGGCATTATAATAGGAGTTATTGATAATTATCTTGTACAATAAAAGATTCTTGATCAAGCTCAGAAGAGATAAAATACAGTGGACTTACTTACATTTCTTGTCTTATAACTGATCCTTAGTTTTGTGATCTATTTTCAATTACCACTTTGACGCTCACTCCAAATTACATTTTTTCTTGCAAAATCTTATTCTTTCCAGTTACGTTGTAGAAATGTACAATGGAAAAGGTTAATCTTGGTCAATCTTACAAATACAACACTTGCTTCTGGGATGGAGCCAAGGAATGGAACAGTGTACTATACTCTCCAATGCAAGTTCCAAAGATCTTCCAGAGGTAAGTGTACAATTAGTAATGGAGTGGGTGGGTGGGTAGGGAGGAGGGGATATGAACTGGGGTGGAAGAAGCCAGGCTAGGGCCTGCAGGAGCCCTGAGGGATGAGATGTCCCAGATGACAGAAGGAGACCTTGGAGCCTAGGCAAACCTTGGTCTATGCTAGGCTTTCCAGGGCCTCCCCCATCCCTGAGGACTTCATGCTCTGCTTTACAATCCATGCAGTTGCTATCAAGGAGAGCAGAGATAGAGATTGTTAAGTAAAGCAATGAGGTGGGTGCCTCATTTAATGATAGGTTCCATTACGGTTGTAACTCAAGGATTACTTATATTGATATCCTAAATAGTAATGAATACTGATGGAATATTTCTGTTTCCTTTACTTCTAATATTGTAAGTTATCTAAACAATAAAATGTCAATAATTTTTAATTAGCTTTGTGCAAATATTATTAAGATTTACAAGAAAACAGTAAGAAAAAAAAGTAACTGTGGATTTTCCCCTTTGCCAAAACTAACAACCATCGTTGAAAAAAACAAATGCCATAATTATGTCCAAGGTTTTCAGCAATACTGAGGTTTTAATGGAAATACTGACTCTGTGAAAAGAAATTACGTTTCATGTAAAAATGTCAAACATGACAGTGGAAGGGTGGTGCAGTGGTTAGAATGCAGTATTGCAGTTCAATGCTGACCGACTCAAGGCTGGTTCAGCCTTCCATCCTTCCACGGTTGCTAAAATGCGGACCCGGATTGTTGGGGGCAATATGCTAATTCTGTAAACTGCTTGGAGAGGACTGTAAACCACTGTGAAATAATATATACTTATACTATTGCTATTGCTAAACCAATTACCCTGTTTCCCCCAAAATAAGACATCCCCTGATAATAAGTCAATCGGACATTTGAGTACATGGCAATAAGACCGTGCGCTTATTTCAGGGTTCAAAAAAATATAAGAGAGGGTATTATTTTCAGGGAAACATAGTAGTTGTATGATCTGTATTAGCTTGCCAGCTTCTACCCTGCTGTGTCTCACTGGTGTAGAATGGAACTCTTGATATTCTGAATGACCAGAAACAATAGTAAAAAAAAAATCTTGATGTTCTCTGAGCTGGATTATTTTCTTGTAGACATTTCATTATTCAAACATCAATGCACTAATGACTGTTGTTGCCCATCCGCGTCCCGCACAGCTGATCACGTATACTGAGGATCGAGAGATCGTTGTGGCGTGGTACCATAGGCCCATGCACCTGGCACCCAAGTCCAATAGCGAGGAGGTTGGAGAGGATGTGGTGTCAGGGGCTGAAAGCCAACCAGGTGCATATGAGTGTCTCAGGAGAAGAGAAGGAGCCTCTTCTTGATGCTAGGGCACACAGAGCTGTTAGAAGGCAGGAATAGTTAAGCAAGAGGAGGTCTCTGCCTCAATAGATCAATAGTACAATTGCCCATGCTCTTAGACTAGTTAAGGTTTAGTCACATTTTGATTTGGTGCAGAAGTCAACTTTCGTTCTGTTCCAGCTGTTCACTTGGACTTCTCTCTTGGACATTATTGTTTCAATGATGATTTACAAACTGGTAATTTGGACTAATTACATCCGGGCTTCCTGCCAACTCATAGTAAGTCTGTAAAGAAGATCTGTGTGATCAAAGAAATGATCTGTTTGCTTTGGGTTTATGCTTGGACTCTGGCCCATTGTTGAGATGCTTATTAACCACTGGCACCGAACAGACTTATTTGTCCGATTTCCTGAATTTTTGAAAAACCCAGTCTCTCTACTCAGAAAATGTTAGAGGTAAATGCTTAAATGTTGTAGAATCATTGTGCTATTTCCTGGGGGAGGGGGAGGTCTTTGCTGGGACAGAACAGATGACATTTGGGTAACTTTTTACTTAATTTTATTATGTACTTAAATTTATAGGCAATTACTTAAATTTATAGGTAATAAAATGTCTGCAAACCCCAGCCAAGCTTAGACAGCACCAAGGTGCCCTCATTTCAACCTTGAATTACACATATTATTCTTTATTGGAATCTGGACACAACTCTGTTGTTGAATCTCGTGATTTTCTCACCATTACCATACAGTGTAAATGATCTTATGAATTAACTTCAAAGACTAGTAAATAGAATACTTATGCAATTTAAAACAGAAGCAGTTTCAGATAATACCAGTTACTAAAAATAGATCTTCCTTTCATATGACATTAAGTTTGGGCAATAATAACCAGCTTTATGCTATATCCAGAGGAATTTTAAAAATTACAGCTCTCTTACTACATAAGAAATTTAATGAAAAGCCAGTGGATGTCATATAGTAGAAAAGAAAAAGAATCTGAATTAGTCTGTTATGCAAGGCTCTTGAAATATAATTTCTTAATTGTATTTTATTCTGAAGGTATTATTTAGAAAATCTTTTATCTCTAAAAGTTAGGGATTATCAATGCAATCCCAAGCATATTTATGAAGCGTAAGATCCTCTGCCTTTAGTAAGATCTATCTCCTTTTAAGTCTTAGAGAGTTGTTGGCTCACAATGCATTTGCTCTAATGAAAGATTATTTGTTCTGAAAACCTGCTTTTCTGCTTCATTCTTCCACCTGGTAACTGATCTTTTTTTTCAGAAGTGGTGAGGGCTCAAATGTTAATGGATTCAGTTCTATTCCCTTCCAGCCACATGGAACACATCACAAAGCATTTTGTATGGTATGATTTTTAGAAGAATTAGTACAGCTATGATTATTAGCGGAATTAGTGCAGCTATGATTTTTAGAAGAATTAGTGCAGCTGCGTTCCCCAGCTATTGGAATGTATGCATGAATGCATGCAGAGGAATTTTGTCAAACCAAAATTACTTCAAAATTATCACATATGCATAGTGATGTCATAATGCAAAAATTACCCTTATACATTTCTATTCTGATATGTGACTCTTAAATGCAAATTATAGAGGCTACATCCTTAGGCTGATTGCCCCTACCTTGTTCCCCTGGAAATGTCTGTGCACAGATAGTTCAATTTTCTGGCCATTGTAGTAGAAGTGGTAGCTGAACATTTATTCATTCATTCATTCATTCATTCATTCATTCATTCATTCATTCATTTATTAGATTTGTATGCCGCCCCTCTCCGTAGACTCTGGGCGGCTAACAACAATAATGAAACAATATGTAACAAATCTAATATTTAAATTAATTTAAAAGACCCTTATTTAAGAAACCAAACATACACACAGACATACCATGCATAAATTTTATAGGCCTAGGGGGAAGGGAATATCTCAATTCCCCCATGCCTGACGACAGAGGTGGGTTTTAAGGAGCTTACGAAAGGTGAGGAGGGTGGGGGCAACTCTGATCTCTGTGGGGAGTTGGTTCCAGAAGGTCGGGGCCGCCACAGAGAATGCTCTTCCCCTGGGTCCCGCCAAACAACATTGTAGAAAAATGTACAGCCTGCCTGAAATAAATCTTCAAGAGTGCTGCATTTCCACAATTGTTAACATTTTGGGGAGGGATGCCAATAATAATAATGATAATGATAATTATTTATTAGATTTGTATGCCGCCTCTCTCCGAAGACTTGATATATTTTGCAAAATATTTATTTTGTATAGTACTAATAGCCATTGGTCAGATATAGAGTCCTTCTACCATGATTTGGGATTAAAAAAAATCTTATAACTTTCTAAATCATACTTTCTACTACTTCCCTTCTATAAAAATATTACTTGTGTGCAATGCATTGACATAAATGTTCAGATTTCTCCAGAATAATTTATTAAGAATTATTGGCAATTCTGAGTTAGAGCAAAATGAAGATTTTAAGTGAATTAATCAAAAGAAAGACATTTCTATATTGTTTTATATAGTTTCTTCTCATTGTTTTACTCTTGTCTGGTACATATTATTTTTAGAAGTCAATCATATGTTAGAATTCAGTCTATGTTTTTTCTTCATTTTAGATATAAGTTTATTTGTATGTAACTTCATTCTTAAATACTAAGATTTGCAAATTCTGGAAATATGGATATTGTTATTTATGCTTGAGTGTAAATGCTATACAAATATTATGTTAGCATTGACTTTGTTCTTCATCAGAAATCTATGTGATATTTTAATATGTATTTTCCCCTTATATTTTATACATCATTGCACATCTGTGGGTGATGTAAAGTGATGAAATTATGTTAGATAATTACTTGGAAGATTCAGATCCAATAGCTGCTTGACATTAAGGTTTATTTGTTGATTCATTTATATGACTGCCCAACTCAATCTATATGACTTTGGACTGATATCAAAAAAGAAAAAAAATCCAAAAATAATTGATTCAAAACAGTTTAGCCATTATAACCAAATAAAACCATAAAACGACAAACAAAACTGAATGTTTTTAAAATTCAGTCCACTGAATACTATCCCAAAGGGATATAAATATAATTTATTGTAATATAATAAAGTCTAAATATAGCATAATACACCTATTGATGTACAATACCAAACCGTGATTCTATTGGTGATCTTATTCTTTTCAGTGTATTTCAGAAACAGCCTGCCAGGTAAGACTGATGTATTTCAAAGTGCCTAGCATTTTGGCTTTGTAACAGCATAGTTTTAGCATTATTTGAAACTGATTGCCTATATCTATGGCTCTCAGAGAAAAGATACTATTGTTATATTCTTAAAGAAGTTTATTCACATAATGACTCTTCAGGGAAGGAAGTCTAAAACGGCTGAAAAATTATTGCATGTAGTTCTCAATACAGTGGCCCCCCGATTATCGCGAGGGTTCCGTTCCAGGACCCCTTGCAGTGATCGGTTTTTCGTGAAGTAGCGGTGCGGAAGTAAAAACACCATCTGCGCATGCGCAGATGGTGTTTTTACTTCTGCCGCAGCAGCGAGGAGCCGAAGATTGGGGTTTCCCCGCCGCCCACGCAAACTCCTCGCTGCTGCCGCGCCCGCCGCTTGTCCGCCCGCTGCTTGTCCGCCGCCTGCCTGCCCACGCGCCCGCCCTTCGCCCTCCCACGCCGTTCGCTCGCGCCGCTTCCCAGCTGAGTCCTGAAGCGAACTTCCGCGTTTGGCTTCAGGACTCAGCTGGGAAGCGGCGCTGGGGTTTCCCCGCCGCCCACGCAAACTCCTCGCTGATGCCGTTCGCCCTCCCGCCAGCAAGAGGGGGAAGACCCAGGGAAACCGCCCAGCAGCTGATCTGCCCAGCGCCATCTACGCATGCGTGGCCATAGAAAAAAGGGCGCGCATGCGCAGATGGTGTTTTTACTTCCGGGTTGAAAAATCGCGATATAGCGTTTCGCAATGATCGAGATCGCAAAACTCGGGGGACCACTGTATATTGTTATTGCTTGAACGTGCTGTGTCAATTGTATTCTTAACATATTACTCAGACTTCACAACAAGTAATATTGAGAGAGAACAATCCAATGTGGAACATTATTTAATGTTAAGGAGTGATATTGTGTATGGGTAGGTTTAGATATCTAAGTCAATATATAACGATGTACATAATAGCAGTATGGGTCAAAATCTCTAACTGTAGAATTACTCTATATTTATCAGTATATGATATCACTGGGTACTTGCAAACTTTTGTGGATTCAGGGTTTTCCATTTATCTTGAATCTCTCCTTCCATTCTCATCTTCTTTTGGGACATCTAAATCTTTGAGTGGAATTCAACTCTTAATGAATGAATTGGTGCAGGTTTTAGGTTCAGCTTACATTACTAGTTTGCCACCAATGTTCCCTCTAATTTTTTTTATGTGTGGGGGGAAAAGTATAGTGTCTGAGCAGCACATTAGGTGAGTTTTTCGGGACTGGGCAGCATAGAAGCCAAACAAACAAACAAATAAATCCAACTGAAATTAGCATGATCATCATCAACTATATTTTCAAATAGATGGTAATCATTCAACATCCCAAACTTCCTAAGATTAGCCTCTTACAATAGCCATTGCAAATTATAAATCTTTCCCTCTAGAAATACCAATATGTATTTGAGAACTTTAAGTTTAGTCTGTCAGTTTCAGATAAAAAAACATTAATTATCAACATCCAATATATTCATAAATGCATTTAATTATAAGTCAAAAAAGTCTGGCTCGCCTTAGAGTTTCTCACGTCTGTCTCTCACATTGATGATGACCATTCTATCTTTGTCCATTCCATCTTTGTCTTTGTCCACTCCATCTTTGCCAAGATCAATCTATCTCTCCCCCTCTCTTTTCTCTTTCTTTCTTTCTTTCTTTCTTTCTTTCTTTCTCTCCCTCCCTCTTTCTCTCTCTTTCCTTTCTATCTCTCCCCCTCTCTTTTTCTCTCTCTCCCTCTCTTTCTCTCTCTCTCTTTTCTCTCTTTCTCTCCCTCCCTCTTTCTCTCTCTTTCCTTTCTATCTCTCCCCCTCTTTTTCTTTCTCCCTCTCTTTCTCTTTTCTCTCTCTTTCTCTCCCTCCCTCTTTCTATCTCTTTCCTTTCTGTCTCTCCCCTCTCTTTTTCTCTCTCCCTCTCTTTCTTTCTTCTCTCTCTTTCTCCCCTCCATCTTTCTCTTTGTTTCCTTTCTTTCTCTCCCCTGTCTCCCTACGGCAGAGGCAGAGGGAGAGGCGGCAAGGGGCCTGGTCTGGGTGATGGGAGGGCTCCATGGCTGCGCCCCCCCCTATGACACAGTTATGGATCTGGCGGCAGCAGGCATTAAGGAGCTGGTCCTGGGCAGCGGGCTGGTGGTGGGAGGGCTACGGCAGCAGGAGGGCCATGGCAGGCTGGCAGCTGGGCATGGGCGGTGGGAGGGCTACGGCAGCGGGAGGGCCACAGCAGGCCAGTGGCTGGGCCTGGGCGGCGGGAGTGCTACGGCAGCAGGAGGGCCGTGGCAGGCTGGCAGCTGGGCTGGGCAGCAGGAGGGCTATGGCAGCGGGAAGGCTGTGATGGGCCGGTGGCTGGGCCTGGGCGGTGGGAAGGCTATGGCAGCAAGAGGGCTGCGGTGGGAGCAGGTGATAAGGGGCAGCAGGTGGTAAGGGTCTGGGCCTGGGCAGTGGGCCAGCAGCGGGAGGGCTGCGGTGGGTGCCAGCCAGATTCGGGCTCCATGGCCACGCCCCCCCACGGTTATGGATCCGACTGCCGGTGCTAAGGGGCTTACTTACCTCCCAGGTGACTCCCATTCCAGAACTTGCTTAGCTTCTGAAATCAATCAAGGCAACAAGATCAAATGAGACGATTTTAGCTTGTAACTGTCCAATCGGTAGAGCCGTCTTTACAAGACATTTTTATCATAAAAACCAATGATTGTACAGCGTTATTTTCCACTCACAACAAAATACTTTCAACCCACCCACCCCAATTTGAAATACTGGGAATTAGACAATTTATAACTACGTTGCCACTGATCTGATATAAATGGTAGTTCATAAAATCATGTACCAAAATGTCCTTCCTGTTAAATGACTACTTCATCTTCAAGTGCAGCAATGCACGAGCACGCAATAGATTCAAATGAAATGTAAACCACTCCAAACTTGACTGCATACAATATGACTTCAGCAATAGAGTGACCAATGCACTATCCGGGTTGAGCTCATGGGGCAGGAACGAGGGCCCGCTTTCAGACAGCGGGCTCTCATTTCCCGACAGCAGTCTACCCATGTCTCCCACCATATCTGCCTCTCTCCAGCAGAACCGGAATATTCTGGCCCTCTGCCACCCCAGAGATGGGCTCCCCCATCCCTCCCGCCTCTACATCGCCAGGTAAGCCTTTTTAAATCTCCCAAAGTTTTCTCATCTTAAGATCCTCAGTTTCTCAAATACTATAATGAACAAGAGTGATGATACTGGACTTCCTTGTTTTTTTCTCTTTTCGAATCTCACAATAAATTTTCCATGAGATCTGTGCTTTCTGTGAAGTCTAACTCAATCTTACCGATTTAACAACATCAAAGGTCGTCTCTTCCAGAACAGTAAACAAGGATGTCCAGTTCAATTATCAAAGGCTTTCTTTAAGATCAATTAGTCCAGAATATCCAATACATTTCTAATGTTATCTTGTAATGGTCTTGTAGGAGAAAACCATAGCCTAAATAGATTTTTATGACATAAGCCCTATTAAATCTTCTCAACATTTCAGCCAAAATCATCATAAACAACTTATAGTTATTTCTCAATAAAGATATTGGCCAATCATTTATTGTTCAAGTCAGGTCCTGCTCTTCTTTAGATACCAATGCTACTATATATATTGGTCTCTTTCCAGCTGTATAAAATAATAGTCATTGTTTGTTGTAAAAAGTTCATCCTTGAAACATTTATTGTGGTTGCTGGACCAGCATACTTTCCTGTTTGAGTCTTTGCAATAGCTTCACAAATTTTCCTTTTTGTTATTGGTCTGTAATTTGGTGGCTAATAATGGTTCTCTCTGGTGACTTTTTAAAAACCTCATCTTTAAAAAAAATTCATTCAAAATCTTTTGTATTTTCTCTTGCTTTTTCTTTTTAAATTCCCTGTAACATTGTTTGAGATACCTTCCATAAAAGTTTTACTTGCAGCTCCAATGTTCATACATTTGTGTCTTTATGAAGATTATTCTCAAAAAGATCTTTTAATTTTGCTTTGCAATCCTCTGCTATCTTTTCTTTTGTATGAGCATCTCAGTCAATCTTTATCTGAAAGAGCCCTTTTCCCTTTTAAAAGTTAAACCCACTGTGTTGTTGCCTGAGAAAGTCTTTGGTAATATCTTTATTTATTTATTTTTAATTTTATTTATTGTTAGAGTTGAAAGGGACCATGACGGCCATCAAGTTCAACACCGTGCCCAAGCAGGAACCCTATAGTACACCAGTCAAGTGGCAGTTCAATCTTCTCTTAAAAATGTCCAGAGTGTTGGAGTTCACAACGTCCGCTGGTAGGTTGTTCTATTGGTTGATCGCTCTGACCGTCAGGAAGTTCCTCCTTATCTCCATGTTGAATCTCTCCTTGGTCAGCTTCCAGCCATTGTTCCTCGTCCGGGCCCTCTGGTGCCCTGAAGAATAAAGTGATCCCCTCCTCTCTGTGACATCCCCTTGTATACATGTAGACTGCTATCATCCCCTCGTATACTTGTAGACTGCTATCATATCATTATGATCATTAATAGCCAAAGACGTTGTGTTTTTCTTTTCTTTTCTAAATTCCAAAGAGATGGTGACTTTATTCTCTCCTGCCAGTTGAAAAGCAAGCATAAATAAAGTACCATAAGCTCATTTGGTCAGTGCTATCTGTCTGATCTTCCTCCTAAGGTTGACAGATATATACCATCTGGTGAATATTTATAGATCAGTATGGGAAGAGCAAATGTATTGTTCCATATGTTCATTTTGATTTCCCAGAGAAGTCCCCATGATTAATATTAAATTGGATTAAAGGACAGATTGTTCTTATAGTCGTGACTGGGAATTATGCAAGGTGCAGAGAGATATAACTGGAAGCTGAGGAAGGTTATCCTTTAACATTCCAATAGAGTCAGCTAGTACTGTCTGCAGGATCTCCATGCTTTCTCCATGCTTTCATTACCGTCTCCATGGTTTCATTAGAAAACGGTGTCAAGCTCCAAAGTTGATCCCTTTTGAATATGTGCACATCTTCATGATCCTGAAGTCAAATAAATAAAATCATGCAAATAAATAAAATCATGCAAAAAAAGAAAAAGAAAAAAAATCAGGGTTTGTACTTACTTTTACAAACACTGCTGACTTCCCCCACAGGTGCTCATGGAGTTGAGATAAACTCTTGAAGACTAAGAACTGTATATTGTGTAATCCCAGCAAAAATGAAGAGAAGCTGAAAAGCAGAACTAAATTCATATTGTGACTTACAGTTTTCAAAGAACCAAAGAAAAAGGTCAAAATATTGTTCAGCCCTGGATTGTATTATTATTTATTTATTTATTTATTATTTATTGGATTTGTATACCGCCCCTCTCCGGAGACTCGGGGCAGCTAACAGCAATAATAAGACAGCGTATAACAATAATCCAATACTAAAAACAATTAAAACCCATTATAATAAAAAACCAAACATACATACAGACATACCATGCATAAAATTGTAAAGGCCTAGGGGGAAAGGATATCTCAATTCCCCCATGCCTGGCGGCAGAGGTGGGTTTTAAGTAGCTTACAAAAGGCAAGGAGGGTGGGGGCAATTCTAATCTCTGGGGGGAGTTGGTTCCAGAGGGCTGGGGCCGCCACAGAGAAGACTCTTCCCCTGGGTCCCGCCAAGCGGCATTGTTTAGTTGACGGGACCCAGAGAAGACCCACTCTGTGGGACCTAACTGGTCGCTGGGATTCTTGCAGCAGAAGGCGGTCCCTGAGAGAATCTGGTCCGGTGCCATGAAGGGCTTTATAGGTCATAACCAACACTTTGAATTGTGACCGGAAACTGATCGGCAACCAATGCAGACTACGGAGTGTTGATTATTAATTATTATTAATTGATTGATTGATTGATTATGTGCCATCAAATTGATGTTGAGTCATAGCAAACATGTAGATCAGTAACGGCTAATCTTTTCTTTCTTGGGTGCTATATAAGCGTGCATGCGCACGACACCGTGTGCGTGTGTGCCACCCAGTGATGGGCTCCTATGGGTCCGGTAAGGTACACAGAACCAGTAGCAAAATTTTGGTCAGGTACACAGTACTGGTAGCAAAATTTTGAATTTTTTTCTTTTTTTCCGTTCTGGGCTCTGGGTATGTTTTTCCTATCATGGTAAATGAGGTTGAATGTGTATAATTTTAGAAGAGCTGTGCATGCATGTGTGTGTACATACACATACAGTTTATATAGTAGATAATGTATATTTTTGTGTGCCTGTGTGTAATATGTATGTACACATATGGCATAAATACATAGAATTAAATAGCATATTTTGGATGTTCAGTAATAGTCAATAGATAGGGAAATTGTATCTCTTTGTGGCGAGGAAAGGCCAGGCACCCTAACCCAAACCCTAACCCTAACCCTTGACATGAGTGATGTAAAGCCGGCCACCTTTAAGCCAGTCACACGACCTTTAAGCCACCCCAGTCAGATGATTGTCAAGCCACTCCCACATAGTCACATGGCCGGCAAGCCACACCCACAAAATAAGCCACACCCACAGTGTGGTAGTAAAAAAATTGTTTAGCCCTTCACTGGTGCCACCCCTATTGCAATGCTGTCCCGCAGGCCCCCTATGCATGCATAGGGGGCCCTTGTGCTCTCCTGTACCCCTGGCAATCCGTCCCAGGCTGTTTTGATGGTAGCAGGTCTTCCTGAAGCATCCTGGGACCAAAAATGGACATGGGTGAGTGCTGTACCCTCCCACACACCATTTTTAGTTCCAGGAGGCTTCGTGGAGGCCTGCTAGCACGAAAACAAAGAGAGGGCAAGCCCCAGTTTCCTCAATTTATTTCCCCAACGTGTGCTAGTTTTCTCCTGGATTTCTGCCTCCAATACCTCCTCTGATCTCCCACATGTCTTTCTCTAGTTAGTTTACTCCTGGATTCCTCCCACCAATGCCTTCTGCGATCTATCCCGATTTCTTTCCCTAGTGCAGTGTGTGGAAATGCCCTACCCCTTCATAGGTTCGGCAGAGACCCGAAGACCAGCTGAGAAGCAGGAGGCGTGTGCATGCGCAGTGGGGCTGGGCTGCACGATGGCTGGCATGCCTGCAGAGAGGACTCTGCGTGCCACCTGTGGCATCCGTGCCATAGGTTCTCCATCACGATATAGATGATCTCCATGCCTATCTGTCCCCAACCTGTTTCTTTTTAGTCCTTGAACAGTGCACCCACCACTGCTCTGGGTCCATCCACCCTTGTGCAAACAGTGGTATTACTATGAAAGTCACAGTGGGACTTCAAAAGAGTGCAGAAAAAATATTTTAGCTTTTGAAATTTCTGTTGGAGAAGATTTCAGAGAATATTGTGGACTGCCAAGAATATAAACAAAAGGATAATTGAACAAAAGAATCCAGAATTCTCAGTCAGGGACAAATACCTTTTAAATAGGCAAAGTAATCCTTTGTTTTAAATTCTTAACAAGATAAAACAAGCTACGTTTGTCAAATTATTCATTGACAAATCATTTTTTTCTGCAGCAGTTTCATGGTTAATGCAGCAATAATTTAAGCTACGTAGTAATAGATTCCAGATAAAACAATTGTAATTACATGTTCTTTGTCAATTATTGACTTCTTAAGTCATTGCTAGTGATTTATTGTCAGAAAGGTAGACACTTATTCAGTGTTGCTCCTTTGTTTTTTGTTTCCACCCAAATCAGTGGTTAAAATAATGAGTCGTGTTTTTATTTCTGCTAAAAATGAATCAATACAAGGCTTTTCTGTCTGCCTGACTGAATTACAATCCACTGAAATTCCAGGTGGCTCAGCACAGATTGTTGTGGATTTTACCTGCTTTAGGTAAGAGTTTAAGCTTCAAAGCACTAATACTTAAGTGGTAAGAAGATTTTCTAATGGTGAAGAGAGGCTTCTTCTCTATTCTTGGGGGTGGGAGCGCTTGGGGCATGTGAGCATCCCTGAAAATAGGAGTCTAATCTGAGCAGTGATTGGCAGGTTTTATAACTGCAACAGAAAGAAAGCATCTAAAAGAAATAAATGACAGAGAAAGAACAAGTTTAGCGAATAGCTAGGTACATCCTAGCAGTCAGAATGGCAAAAGAGTATGCATCCCTACATGGCTTACGGCCAGACTATCTCTGGGACCGTCTTTTTCTGCATAGCTCCCAGTGACCAATAAGAGCCCACAGGGTTGGCCTTCTCCAGGTCTAGTCAACTAAGCAGTGTCAGTTGGCGGAGCCACAGAGGAGGGCCTTCTCTGTGGCAGCACCAGCTCTCTGGGACCAACTACCTCCTGAGATTCATACTGCCCCCACCCTGCTGGCTTTCCAGAAAGCCTTAAAGACTCGGCTCTGCCTGCAGGCCTGGGGCCATGATTAATTGATACACCTTTAGATCAAGCCACAATAAAATTGTATGGCTGTATAAATTGGGTTTTAAATGTTTTTATATTGTTTTTTATTGTTTATATATATATATATATATATATTGTTTATATATAATTCATTCATTCAATTTGTATACTGCCCAACTCTTGAAGGACTCGTATATAAACAATATAAATGAGTCCTTCAGGAGTTGGGCAGTATACAAATTGAATGAATGAACGAATGAATGAATGAAGAAACAAGCAAACAAACAAATCGTTGTGAATAAAAGCAGAAGAAATATGTGAGTGAGATGAGTGATGCCTAAATTAACTAAACAGGCAAGCAAGCAAGCAATCTCATCGGCATAGAGCAAGTGAAATGCTGGACAAAGAAGGGACACAGAGTTTATTTATTTATTTTTATTATATATTTGTCAAACAAGTATAGAATTATAGTTTGTATTAACATAACAAAGTATAAAGAAGTGATAAAAAGGATAATAGGACAGAATTTCTAGACAGAATAATAGGACAGAGTTAGCCTTTGTAAGTCTCTTAACTATCCCCTACTATGCCTTGTGCTCAATAGGATATGAGATGTTGAAGAGTCAGTGCATTGGAACTTTCCTGTTCCGTCATGTTGCACATCAAGTTAGATAGTTGTGTTTGTTTAACCACAGTAATCTATAAACCACAGTTTGTGATTGACTAAGTTATGTGAAGTGAGTCTTTTTGGCTAATTCAAAAAGTCTTAGGATTACTAAACCTTAGGATTGCTAAACCTTATCTTGGCAGTCCAAATAGCCAATAGTGGGCAATAAGAAAAGGGGGGAATACTATTACTCTTTACTGATCATCTGGGTTTTTTTCCAATTCAGAAATGGTTGCTGCTTATGATGAACATATTCTTCAGAATGTTCTTTTTTTTATATTATTTAGATCAGTTGGTGACTAGTGTTGGGCGAACCCAACAAAGTTCGGGTTCGGCAAACTCACCCGAACTTTACCGTGAAGTTTGGGTGAGTTCGCTGAACCCAAACCCAAACAGCAGCAGCGCCGCTGCGGCGTCCTTTTCTGTAAAAATAAACAAGGAGGTGGGGAATTCCCCATCTCCTTTTGCTTCCTTTTATTTTTACAGAAAAGGATGCCGCAGTGGCGCTTGAAGCAAAAGGAGGTGAGGAATCCCACGATGGGATTCCGGGGGCAGGACTTTGATGTCACAGAGACTGCATCCTCCCCGTTTCGGCCAGGAAGTAGTCTCCGTGATGTCAAAGCCCCGCCCCCGGAATCCCATCATGGGATTCCCCACTCTCCTCCTGAGCGCGGCGTCTTGTGGTGTTCGAGCGAATGCTGAACGCCGAACCTGAACTTTATCTGAACTTTTTTAAAAAGTTCGGGTTCGGCATGCCGAACACTGCAAAGTTCAGCATGAAACCGAACTTTGCAAGTTCAGTTCGCCCAACACTATTGGTGACTATTGCTTTTGTTTATATAGTAAAGGGAAAAAACCATCATTTTTTCTATTTATTTATTTATTCATTCATTCATTTATTCATTTGTTTGTTTGTGTTTGTTTGTGTTTGTTTGTTCCATTGATTTATTGATTTATATGCTGCCCAACTCCCTAAGGACTCTGGGCGACTTACAACAAAGAGAACAACATCTAAACGAACAATTTAAAAAGATAATTTAAAACCCATATTAAAACCATGCATCTCTCTAGTGGCCAGATTTAGATGATACCTCAGGGGTATCATCTAGATCAAGGGCCCCAGGGCTACCAGAAAACCCAGGTCTTTCCAGCTTTCCAGAAGGCCAGTAGGGTGGGGGCAGTACGGATCTTAGGAGGTAGCTAGTTCCAGAGAGCAGGAGCTGCCACAGAGAAGGCCCTTCCCCGTGGCCCTGCAAGCCGACATTGTTTAGCTGACAGGACCCAGAGAAGGCCAATTCTGTGGGTCCTTATCAATCACTGGGAGCTGTGCAGTAGAAGGTTGTCTCAAAGATAGCCTGGCCTTAAGCCATGTAGGGATTTATAAGTGATAACCAACACCTTGAATTGCATCCGGAGACTGATTTGGATTCATTGCAGAGTTGGTGTGATGTGGGTGTACCTAGGTGCACCCACAATAGCTCATACAATTGCGTTCTAGAACAGTTGTAGTCTCCGATTGCTTTTCAAGGATAGCCCCATGTCTTAAATCTTAATAAGTCCATAAACTTTACTTTGCCAAGGAGGGGTTTTAGGGCTCCCATTTAAAAAAATATAACGATTAAAAGAAGCAGGGATGTCCATGAGGGGGTGATGAAAAAAATCAAGACCCCTTCCCCTTTTAACTGCTTTACATACTGTATTTGTCGGAGTATAAGACGCAGCTTAGTTTTTGGGGAGGAAAATAGGGAAAAAATAATCTGCCTACCAGGCATTCATCTGGGTAGTCTTTAGTCTGGTCAGCTTCAGCACATTAGTTTGCTGGTTTCGAGTGCACACACTTGCTTTTTATCCCCTGGTTGGGAATAAGAAACACTTTCTAAAGCAGAGTTCCCCAACCTTGGCAACTTTAAGATTTGTGGACTTCAACTCCCAGAGTGACTCAGCCAGCAAAGCTGGCTGAGGAACTCTGGGAGTTGAAGTCCACAAGTCTTAAAGTTGCCAAGATTGGGGACCCCTGTTCCAAAGCACTTCACTTCTCTCTCTCTTCAGGCAAAGGGAAGATGGTTTCACTAGCAAATCACAACAGATTGCTTCACTTGTTAGTACCTCATTGGGGCTTAAAAAAAAGGCAGAAGGTCGCTTGCTAACAAAACACAGAAGATCTGTTGACTGGTTAGTACCTCAGTAGGGCTGAAAAAAGGCTTCTAAAGCCCAGAAGCCCAGCTGATTGTTGGAGGGTGCAGCAGTGAAAAAAGCAGGCAAAGGGAAGATCGCTTCACTCATTAGCAGCTCGTTAGGGCTGGAAAAAAGCTTAGTAAAAGCTACATTTGGAGTATAAGGCGCACCCACAATTTTCAGCCTCTTTTAGGGGGGGGGAGGAAGGTGTGTCTTATACTCTGAAAAATAAGGTGCATAACAAATGTTAAAAAGGACAGAGCTTTAGTCAAGTAGTGATGGCTACCACCTTGACTGTTTTTGACCACCCTCCCCAAAAGAAGAGGAGAAAGAGTAAGGTGTCAAAAAAGAAATCCATGAAGACAACCAGCTCAATTTGCACATACTTCTTTCCATCAGAGGATCTTCCTAAATTTTAATTGTATCTGTTATCGTTATTTGGCTTTGAATTTGACCTGTACTAATCTTTAAACCCAAAGGGTTGTACTCCCTCTTATTTGTGGCAGCCCTTGAGATATTGGAACACTGCTTTCATGTCTCCCCTAGTCCTTCTCTTCACTAGTCTAGTCATGCCCAGTTCCTGCAATTGTTCTTCATATGTTATAGCAGTGTTTCCCAACCTTGGCAACTTGAAGATATTTGGACTTCAACTCCCAGAATTCTCCAGTCAGCATTCGCTGGCTGGGGAATTCTGGGAGTTGAAGTCCAGATATCTTCAAGTTGCCAAGGTTGGGAAACACTGTGTTATATCCTCCAGTCCCCTAATCATCTTTGTTGCTCTTCTTTGCACTCTTCCTAGAGTCTCGACATCCTTTTTACATCGAATTTTACATTCTAGAAACTTTCCCCCCCAATGTTGTTCTTTTGAGGTCGTAATTATGACCTGTGCGTGTGTGCTTACATTACATCCATCACAGCCTGTTGCATCTTTTATTACTCAGAATATTGGGGGATTTTATTTTTCTAAACAAGATTTGATAGGATTACAAAGGCCACAGCTGAGAATAAATGAAGAAAATGTATATGTATGTATGTTTAGAGAGATACAGCTATACACATACACATATACACACAGATGTCTTTTTGGAAAATTTATGTATTGGCCATTTGTTTGGCAAAATACATGAACCGTAATAATTGAGTATTTAATTTTTATGGGCATGCCTGAAATGCAATCAGAACATAAGATTTTCTCTAGTTATTGGTGCTTTGGAAGATTGAGACTGTGCCTTACATGATGATACTTTGGTGGCTGATCTCAGCATTAAGAGATTATTTGTCAGCTATCTGGCAAATTAGCTTGTAGCATTGAACTCAAGTTACTGGGAGGCAGAATTACATTTGGACTGTATAAACGATCCTGAAGGTGCTGTTTATAACCTAATTCAGTCCCAGATCTGTCCTATCATTCTGGCCCTTTCCTTTTAACCAGGACATTGGAAATAAATAATTGGTGTCAGCTTTCATTGTTGGCAAGGGGGATAAATTCCAATGTGTGATCAAGAGGTCACATTTGTGTCTATGCATATTTGTATGTGTGTTTAATTATGTGTGTTGATACTATTGTTGCAGAAGAACCCAACTCAGCCTTATGACAAAAAAATGCATTTTAACAAATAGTTCTTGATTAAAATAGCTCAGATCTTTTCATTTGTTATACAATGCATGTGATTCTACCTTCTTTAATAGGTTGGTATGCAATGTCAATTAATAAATATAGCTGTGGAGTCCTTGATGTTCTTTGGGATTGGTTATTTGCCTTGCATTTCATTACCTGACTAGGTGACATCTTCCAGCAAAATGGATAGTCACAAACTTTATCAAAAGGTGCCTGATTCCTCAACCCAATATAGCACAACCAACACAAGCTCTGGAAAGGATAACACTGCCATATATCAGGAATATCTCAGATACAACCAAGAGACTATTACAATAGTCACCTTGCATTACTGTAGGACAAAAACTAATTAAAGCTCTTCAGAACATTGTAGGTAAACCAAAAGATCCATTATTTCAAGGAGAGGAAAAAAAACAGGAATAACCTACAATTCATGGTGAAAGGATTGTGTAACACAGCGAATGGTTCTTCAGTTCAGCCCTGAGCTACATATACTGTATTATCTTCTATTGGGTTGATATAACTGTGTTATATTTTCAAATCCCCAAACTGGATGTTGTAAAATCCTAATGTGAAGAGTGACTTATTTTCAGTTTTAAAAAAATAAATAGGCTGCAGTTTAATCAAGGCAGGAACACTGCATTATTATTCTTTCCAAATGCTTTCAATTCAAAACTGCTTTAGGAAATGCCATCCAAGCAACAATATTATATTCATTTTTTCTCTAATGGATCTAATAACATCTTTGGAGAATGGCTTGAGGGATAAAGGTCCCATCATCACTATTGCTCATTTAAGTTTTTCTTTAAGGTTTTAAGCAAAGGATATGATTATAAATCCCATCACATCTATTTCTTTCCACGGTAGATGCAACAGGTTTTTCACTCCTCGTGGTGCTGCCAGGTGGCAGTATTACACAAACTATGGGCATTCATCTTTCAAAAGCTTGAGAATGAGAATTGGAGAATCCACATTGGAGAACTGTTTAATTCTCTGTGTTGTGTCCAGTATTATTTGCAAAGGTTCAATCTATGTCATTATAAAAACGTTCTTGTTGCTGAAGACTGCAAACATGCACAAGGAAGAAAGGATTTTTATCTGGTGATCCCATCCATCTCCAACCTACCTATGTTTGCTTGCAGTGGCAAAAAGAAAACTCCTTCGAACATGAAAGCCCAGTTTTACTGCTTGGTCAGTTGCCAACAAAATATCCATTATGTGGTTTGGACTTAGGGACCTATAGGATCAACCTTCCTGCCAAAAGAGCTGGTTTGCCCCCATGCTGTATCTGAGGGAGGATAGCCTAATAGGTCAGAGGTTGTCATTGTCGCTGTCCTCTGTCTGGAACATCTTCTGACGAGATAAAGAATCTAAGATAAAGAAAACTCTTTATCATTCAGTCTTTCTGAACATAGTGAAAATAACTCTTCCATAAGATTAGTTTGGTTGAATTATTGTGTTGCATTTTTATTGTTTTTTTAATCTAATTTCAAACTGCCTTGAAGGTTCAGGCATATGCCATTATAAAATCACTTCATTCATTCATTCATTCATTCATTCATCCATTCATCCATTCATCCATTCATCCATTCATTCATTCATTCATTCATGCATACAATTAAATTTATAAGCCACCCAACTTCCAAAGGACTCTGGGTGGCTTAACAGCAGAAAATAAAAACAAAAACATAAATGTTTAGGAAGAGATTTATAATCCACGGAACCCAGCTGAAAATTCAATTCCTGCTGGATGTAACTAGATATGATGGGCAAGGAATGGAGCTCTAGATCAAACAGTTCATATATAAAAAAAAGTGAATGTTTGATGGTAACTTCATGCAAAATCTGTCTCTTATTTACTTGTGTCTCAACAGACGACTCAAATATATGTTAGCTCTTCAATCAGGCATATCATCACTGTCTTTATTGTAAAGTTATATTAAACAGAGTCTAAGACAAAGTATTTCTCCCTTTCTTCCATTTTAGTCTATAGAAAAGTAGAGCGGATTCCTTTTTAATGCTCCCCTCCTCCCCATGCACCTGGGAAATGAGCTGCCTCTTTTGACCCAAGATGGCGGCGACAAAGGCTGCCTTGATGAAATGCTCTCAAATGGTTTACACTGAGAGCATATGCACCAAAGACAAATTCCTCATGTGTCCAATCACACTTGGCCAATAAGGAATTACAGTGATCCCTCTATTATCGCGAGGGTTCCGTTCCAGGACCCCTCGCAATAATCGATTTTTCGGGATGTAGTGGTGCGGAAGTAAAAACACCATCTGCGCATGCGCGCCCCTTTTTCCATGGCCGCGCATGCGCAGATGGTGTTTTTACTTCCGCACCTGCGAAGACCCAGCAGCTGAGGAGCCACCTGCCTGCCCGCTTGTCCGCCGCTTGTCTGCTTGTCCGGCCGCCGCTTTTCCACCGCTTGTCCGCCGCTTTTCCGCCGCTTGTCCGGCCACCGCTTTTCCGCCGCTTGTCCGCCGCTTTTCCGCTTGTCCGGCCGCCGCTTTTCCGCCGCTTGTCCGCTTTTCCGCCGCTTGTCCGCTTTTCCGCCGCTTGTCCGCCGCTTGTCCGCCGCTTGTCCGCTTTTCCGCCGCTTTTCCGCCGCTTGTCCGCTTGTCCGGCCGCCGCTTGTCCGCCGCTTTTCCGCTTGTCCGCCCGCCGCAGCTGATCTGCTCGGCAGCGCAGTAGCAGTGAGGAGCCGAAGATGGGGTTTCCCCGTTGCCCACGCAAAGGGGAAACCCCATCTTCGGCTCCTCGCTGCTACTGCGCTGCCGAGCAGATCAGCTGGTGAGCGGCCGAAGGAACCTTCCCTGGGTGCTGCCCGCCGCTCGAGAGCAAGAGGGGGAGAGATAGAGAAAGAGAGAGAAGGAAAGAAAGAGATGAGAGAGGGAGGAAGAGAGTGTGAGAGAGGAAGAAGCAAGATAGAGAAAGAGAGAGAGAAAGAAAGATGAGAAAGGAAGGAAGTGACGTCATCGGGTGGAAAAATCACGATATAGCGTTTCGCAAAGATCGAGATCGCGAAACTCGAGGGATCACTGTATATTCTGTTCTGTTATATTCACAGACCATTGTGTAGGCCAGTGATGGCGAACCTATGGCACGGGTGCCACAGGTGGCACGCAGAGCCATATCTGCTAGCACATGAGTTGTTGCCCTAGCTCAGCTCTAACCTACATTTGTGTGCCGCCCAGCTGATTTTTGGCTCACACAGAGGCTCTGGGAGGCATTTTTGGCTTCCAGAGAGCCTCTGGGGGGACGGGAGAGGGTGTTTTTACCCTCCCCTGGCTCCAGGGAAGCCTTTGGAGCCTGTGGAAGGCGAAACATGAGCCTACTGGGCCCACCAGAATTTGCGAAACAGGCCATTTCTGCCCTCCCAGAGAGCCTCTGGTGGGTGGGAGAAGCTGTTTTTGCCCTCCCCAGGCATTGAATTATGGGTGTGGGCACTCACGTATGCGCGATAGCGCATGCCCTCACTCTTTCGGCACCCAAGGAAAAAAAGATGTCAGTTGAACAATTGAGACATCTGAGAAAGTAAATGAACTTCCACGTCTTATTTCTTTAGCGTAGAGTCATATTTATTAACAGAGCCAAATTTGATTCAACATGCTTCATTCCAACTTAAGGACCCTTAAGATTACATCCAGGTCAAAAAGCTCATCTACTATCCCCACACCCACAAGGACAATCATGTGGACAAATCCAATGCAGAGATGTCTAATTCCTTCCTGTGTTCAGTTACTTTAGATTCTGCGTGAAAGAATGTGTGCTACGCACATATCATCTCACTTTAAAAAAAACTTTTTTTCCTTTACTATGTCAGGCCAGCCTTTGAATTCACATTTTAATCTTGGGCCTGACAAAAGGTTTGGCATCACTACCGTGTTTCCCCGATAGTAAGGCAGTGTCTTACTATCTTTTTACCCCCAAAAGCCCCACTGTATCTTACTTTGGGGGTATGTCTTATATTGTCCCGGGCAATTTTTTAATTTCTTATTTTGAAATATGTCTTTCGCAGAAGTTCTTGAATGGTGGCGGCGGCCCTTGATCGCAGCCGATGAGGTTCAGCTTTCTTCGCTTCTCCTGCCGCTTCCTTTGCTTTTCCGCTGCTGACTAAGGCGACGCCGGCCGGGCAATTGGAAGGTACCCGATAGCCCTTTTCGTCGCCTTTCCCGGCGGGGAGAGCAAAGGCGGCGGCGGGAGTAGTGGAGGCGAGGCGGAGAAGAAAGAAGCAGCAGATAGCTGGCGAGGCGCCGGCTAGAGGGCTGGACCCCGCCGCTTTGCCGCCGCTCCCGCTGCTTTGCCGCCGCTCCCGCCGCCGCCTTTGCCTCTTGCCCGGCGGGAAAGGCGACGAAAAGGGCTATCGGGTCCATTCCAATTGCCCGGCCGGCGTCGCCTTAGTCAGCAGTGGAAAAGCAAAGGAAGCAGCAGGAGAAGCGAAGAAAGCCAAACCTCATCAGCTGCGATCAAGGGCCGCCGCCACCATTCAAGAACTTCGCTTCTCCTGCTGCTTCCTTTGCTTTTCCACTGCTGACTAAGGCGACGCCGGCCGGGCAATTGGAAGGGACCCGATAGCCCCTTTCGTCGCCTTTCCCACCGGGCAAGAGGCAAAGGCGGCGGTGGGAGCGGCGGCAAAGCGGCGGGGTCCAGCCCTCTAGTCGGCGCCTCGCCAGCTATCCGCAGCTTCTTTCTTCTCCGCCTCGCCTCCACTACTCCCTCCGCCGCCTTTGCTCTTCCCGCTGGGCAAGAGGCTGGGCGAGCAGGCCGAGGTGCTGTAACTGGGGCTGCCTGTCCTTGGTGTGAACAGCGGGCAGGTGGCGCTCGGCACCCAGAATCCAGTCTTCTCGCCACCGCCCGAGCTCCCTCTGGAGCCTGCCGCCGCCGCCGCGCTTCCTCCGCCGGCCGAGGAGTCCTTATCCGCGCCGGGTTTGGGAGACTCTCCTGGGCGCGAAGCTCCCTCGCCAGCGCCGCTTTTAGTTCTGTGTTTCCCCGAAAGTAAGACATATGTCTTACTTTCGGGGTATGGCTTATATTAGCCAACCCCCCTGAAACCCCCCATATGTCTTACAATTGGGGGGATCTTACTATCGGGGAAACACGGTAGGTAGGCTGTGGGTCTTCCTCCTATCTCCCAAAGTAATTTCCACAGATTCTTACAGTAAGTCGTGGCTTTTAAATCATGACATCATGTTTCACATTTCCTCACTTATTACTCTGGGACACCGCCTGTAAACATTTATGGGGCAAAGATCAGACAAGCATGTGTCTGTCCAAACTCACCTATGGATCTTATCTGCTTTAAAAATCTGAAATTCATCCAAAGAAAGCTGAAAATATTTCTATTATTTATTTGCTGAATCAGGCCAAAGCCCATTGAGTCCAGCATTCTGTGTCACACAGTGGCCCACCAATTGTACATGGGGATCTTGAGCAGAAAGAGGAGGCAAAACCCTCCCTTTCCCTTGACACCCAACAAATGGTACTCAAGGGTATCCTGCCTGCCTCAACCAACATAAAGGCAGCACATGGACATCCGTTTCAATAACCACCGATACACTTGGCATCTATGAATCTGTCTAATCCTGCCTTCAAGCTATCAAGGCTGACAGCTGTCACGACCTCTTCTGGAAGTGAATTCCATAAACCAATGACCTTCTGGGTGAAGAAATATTTCCCTTTATTTGTCCTCGCTTTCTTACCTATGAGCTTTAGGGAGTGCTCCCTCGTCCTAGTATTGTGTGATAGAGAAAAGATTTTTTCTTTATCCATCTTTTCTATCCCACCTTTTCGATCCCATGCATGATTTTATACACTTCGATCAAGTCACCCCTTAAACGCCGTCTTTCAAGGCTGAAGAGACCAAGGCCTTGCAACCTGGTTTCATAAGGGAGGTGATCCATTTCCTTCATCACACTTGTTGCCCTTTTTTGCACCTTTTCCAGTTCCATTATATCCTTCTTGAGGTGCGGTGACCAGAACTGTATACACAGTACTCCAAGGTCCTCATCTCTGCTTCAAGATTTTCTGTAGTCCTGTGGCCAGCATAAGTCAAAGTATGCTGTTTCCTCCTCACTTAACTAGTACCAATTAATCTAATCGTATTTGCATGCTTTTGAACTGCTAGGCGAACATGGGAGCTCCCCCCATTGTACAACGCTTGGATATTGAACATGATGTGTTGGCTTTCCAGCCATTAAGCTCAGCATCTTAACCAGTGAGCTATTGCACCACCCTAAACATTTAATATAACATAAAATTTTACATAACATTTAATAGGATTGCGATAAAAATCTCCTTTTTTTATACTACCATCCTTTTGTCCAGTAATAATCAAAACATAAAGAAATCCAGGATGGGGGATGCAGTAGTCAGTAACAAGTTAACACAGACTATCAGTTGCCATGGTGATTGTAAAGTCCTAAACAGCCCAGGAAAGCAATTCCAGTCAAAATACTAAGAGTACCCAGCCCCAGCGCAATTCCCAGGCTGTTCCCAAGAACTCAGTTAAAAAAAGATAATCATTCTAATTTGGCACTAGAATAGACAAAAAGCATAGAGAAAAGGGAAAGAATATCATTTTTTTCCTTGCATTAAAAAGAACCACGCTCCTATATATCAGAGAAAGGTTGACAGCAGAAAGAAAAGGATGATGGATTGATGCGGGATCAACTCTGAGCAAGTGTAATAAGCTGGAACATTGCAAACTGTATAGACATGTATATGTCTTTTGAGAAAACCCTCTGCCTCAATAAAGATAAATGCAATAGAATAAATAATGGCACATTGTGTAATAATGAATGATTAAGTAATTTCAGCCAATTCAAATTTTAATTTATTAATAATGAAGTATACAATTAAACGGTGCATTAAATTACAAAAAAAAATACAATAGCATGTAAGACAGTGGACTCAATAATGAATAACACAAAGTAAAAATGTAATAATGAAAGCAGCCTTAGAAATTAATGTGGAAATAGTCAAAAGTTTAGAGGAGATAAAAAAACAATTTAAGCTGCTTGTGACTTTGAAGAGTGCAAGATCTGTAGCACACGAGATGCTATCTTCAAATGAACAAACAAACAAACAAACAAACAAACAAACAAACAAATCTCACCTAAAAAAACAAATGCTCAGAGCAGAAAGAAAATATAGTGCCTGGGGCCTTGGCACTATCTTTATATTGCTGGTAACTGAGCAGGAAAGAAAGCCCAAAAGCCATAATATTGGTAGAGCAGGAAAAGATTTCAAATTAGGCTGCTCATGTGTTCCACCTCATAAAATATGGGCTTCTGGAAGGGATGTCAAAAGTCTGACTCAAAGATGAAAGAGCAATGAGAAGACAGGATGAGCAAGAGATTCAGCCCTGCATATTAACAAATAGTCTTTCATTATGCAAAGGATCTATTCTGTTTCAATATAAATGAAGACAACCACCTCTCAATGTGTGCACACATACACAGAAATCACGAATTTATGCAAATCTACATTTGTGTCTTCATCTACCCACTTCTCAACGTTACCTCTTGTAGTTATTGAGTGCGCAGGAACTCTGGCATCCTCTCACAATTCTGGGATGTTTCTGCAGCTTTATGTATTAAACTCCGGTGAGATGCATTGATATTGATAGCAATGCTATTGTGCTGGAGGCAATAAGGTTAAGAAGGATCTGCACTTTTAGAATTCACACCATTCATTTTTGGACATATTAGCTGCTTCAGGTGGAATGTAGTACTCACTGGTCCATTAAGATGTGACACAATGCAGTAAAGGCTCCCCTAATATCAAAATGGATACAGAGAGATTTTCATCCGTTTAGAAACAAGGAATAGATTATTAGACAAAAAAGTTAATTCTGGAGCAGTTTTATAGAAATAAATTGCTATTGGAAATCCATCATTTGGTACAACTTAGGGATCTGCAGCCTATAACTCAAAGAGCCACTTGGGCCTATTTCCCACATAAAACAAAACGGGAACCACAAAACCTGGGTGGATGTGACCAACTCAACATCACTCACTCCCACCCAGTCACATGATGCCCCTCCAGCCACACCTACTCAGGTTTTGTGGCTCCCCATGTTTTGTTTTCTATGGGAAATAGGTATCTCCCTCTCTCATCTCTCTCTCTCTCATGACCCAGGGGGGTCACAAGAGGGGGAGGGGGAAGAGGAGGGAAGCCTTCACCACAGGTTGTGCTCATTCTTCAACCAGCCCAGATTTCTAAAAGGAAGAAAGAAAAATGTGTAGCGAAGAGCCTGAGAGCATGCAGGGCTTTCTGAGAGAGTGAGAAGAGACACAGAGGCAGGGAGTGAGACACACATACATACACAGAGAGAGAGAGATACACACACACACACACACAGAGAGAGAGACTGGCTGATGGGTGAGTGTCTTTGGTGAGTGCTGAATCTCGCCCACCCTCTCCCTGGTGGAAACTGGAGGCTACTTCTGGGTTTGCTAGAGACAGAGGAGAGTAGAGAGGATGTATGTGTGTGTTACCAGAGGCGTGTGAGGCAGGGAATGGGCTCCAGGAGGGGGAGGGTACAGATTTCCCCCCAATTTGTGAAGTATGCTGTGCTGCGGAAGGCATTGCGAGAGCAGCGGGCAGGCCACGGAGGGCATATTGGGTCTCCCCCCCATGCCAAAGGAAAACCAACTGGGCTTCTCCTTCCCTCCTACCCTTCCCCCTTCTCTCCACTCAATTCTACTTCAGGACAGAGAAGTGTGTGTTGGAAACATGTGTTGGGACAACGTCAGAGTGTGTCTTCTCACCCTCTGGCGCTCGCCCACAACTTTTCGCGCTCCTCCAGGCATGGCTTGCTGAGGTGGGGAGCAGCCCTGATGCCTCTCCCCCCCCCCAATGGCCCCAGCCATCGCTGCCCAGGAAAAGAACAGAAAATAGAAAGTTGTTTCAAAGGTGGTGAATAGTGTTCTGCCGTGAGAACTGGCCCAGGCTTCTCTGCCACTCAACTCACCAATGGGGCCGCTTCTTCTGGGCCGTCTCCCCACTACCCAGGCTGTTTTGCTCCATGTTTGGTGGGAGAGGGGAGCACTTCCCTATGTCACCACCTTCTTTCTCTTGGTCCTGCTGGCAAGCGAGAAGGCCAGGCTTGGGGATTGGCCCTCCCTGCAAGATTTGCCCCCGCCGTTCTCTCCTAGGCCTCTTTGCTGGCAGCAACAGCAAATGTACTGCAATGAAGGCAAAATGCTGTTGCTGCACAAAGGCAAGTAGACGGGTGCTTCTCTCCCACACTAAGGCTCCAGCCACAGCATTGCTGTGATAGAACGATGGCTCTTTCATCCCTTTGCCATGAAAGGGTGACAGGGAGCCGCAGCAGAGGGCCCAAAGAGCTACATGTGGCTCCTGAGCCGAAGGTTACAGAACCCTGGTTTAAGCATATATTTTAAATGTCTTGATGTAATTTTAAATATTCCTTTATTTAAAAAAAACTCACAGGGTTAATATGTGAGCTACAGATAGGAATTCCTTTTTCAATAGAATGCTATATTTACTTCTTAACAACTTTCAGGAAATTCTACCAGGGATCCTAAGGTATGCTATTATACAAAATAAGATTTCCATTTCGAATTTCGACTCTAATCTACTGGAATTAATGACGTTATTTCAAAAATTATCCTTGGATACAAATACAACATTCCCTTATAAGGATAGAAATCAAACCATTAAAACCCACTCAAGTATGTGACTTAATTCTTTTTCAGTAAACGTGGTGTAAGTTTGATTTCCTGTTGACAGATCCATCATGCTGCTGCTGCTATTTCCTGCCATATTCTTACAACAGCAAAACCCTTACAGGCTGGCAAGAATTATTGCAAAACCTGCCAAAGGAAAGCTTTAAACAGGATCTCAGGCGAAGCACTATCCAAATTCCTGAATTGGAGGGTAGAGCATCTGTGCCATTGGAATCTAGAAAAAGAAATGTTTGCCCATGATAAAAGGAAAAGAAAATCCTTTTCTATGTGAATGTGTGTGTGTGTGTGTGTGTGTGTGTGTGTAATGTATGTGTATAAATATGTATATGCATATGCATGCATACATACATATATATCTTTTAGCATTTAAACTTATGTACCACTTCATGGTGCTTTACAGCCCTCTCTAAGCGGTTTACAGAGAGTAAACATATTACCCCCAACAGTCTGGATCCACATTTTACTGGCCTTGGAAGGATGGAAGGCTGAGTCAACCTTGAGCCTACTGAGATTTGATCTGCCAAATTGCTGGCAGCCAGTGATTAGCAGAAGTAGCTTGCAGTACTGCACTCTAACCACTGTGCCACCGAGCTCTTTTGACTAGCTATCTTAGACATTAAAAATAATAGATGAGATGAGAGCTGAAAACACAATCAACAGAGGAACTTAGTGGAATTCTTATTACAGTATTTATACTCACATGAAAACAAAAGCTGTTCCATTTGTTTTAGTAACAATGCAATTTATAATGCAGTTATTCCTTGACTTACAACTGGTTGTTTAAGAATAGTTCAGAGTAATGATGGGCTTGGAAAGCACTTGCATCCTTTGTAAAATGTTGTGTCCTCCCCTGTTGTCTCCTGCCCATCATAACATGGCCACATTTTAGGTAATTGGCAACCAACTCCAGTGAAGGGCTGCAAAATTTTTTACTACCCACACTGCGGGTGTGGCTTATTGTGTGAATGTGGCTTGATGGTCATATGAATGGGTAAGAGTGGCTTGCCGGCCATGTGACCAAGTGGGAGTGGCTTGACAGTCATGTGACCGGGGGATGCTTAAAGACCATGTCACTGGGTGGGAGTGGCTTACCGACCAAGATAAGTTTTCAAATAGGTGCTTGGACTTTTTTTCAGTTGATTAAGTCACATTATTTGTATAGCCACAAAAAAGACAAATGATAGACAGCATAATTTGTTGAGGAGCACAGTAACATTTTAAGGTTTTGTACAAGGTTCGGTATGATAACAGATTAGGCAAGAAGCTCAATTTTCTTTAATTGCTGTAAAAGTTCAGTTCTACTTAATGATTAAAATGATTAAAGCGTTTATGGGTAAAAACATACTATTTAATTATTTCCTATTTTAAAAGTAATTAAGGTTCATACTAAGGTACTAGAGAGGGAAGGACAATAAAAAACTATTAATTATTCAATCAATAGTGCATACACTTATTAGCCCCACTACGTCCCGCCCCCCCCCCTCCCGTAGAGGCAGCAGCCCATCACTGACCAACTCAGACTTTTGGTTGCACTGTCCTGAAGTCATAAGACTGAGTTTTGTTGAGAGGTGTTTTTTTTGTTAGTTTCTAACAAAAACTGGATTCAGGGTTAGGATACTTACTCACTTAATGGCCACCATAAAAATTATTGTAAAATTTGGTCTTGTTCATAGGTGCATGAACAACTGTCCAAAATTTTGTCTCAACTTCAGTGGTAAGTCCACCTTTAAAAATTTTGTAAGCATAAATTTATACTAAAGGAATTAATATTAAATGTTGACTTTAATTTTCCTACTGAAAAAACGTATCTTCTTAGTTTATCTGCTTTTCTTTTTCATTCATGGCAGTCTCCGTTCCTTCTGAAATATTTAAAACTGCGGTTAACCTATGTAAATATTTATGGCTGTCATTGCACAGTAGCTACCAGGAGTTATGTGGGATAAAACATAGAATACAAAAATATGGATTATAATTGAAGATGTTTCCTTAAACCTATAGCCTTTAGCTATACATGCACCTTAAAGCTATAGCCTTTAGGTGTATGGAAAACATCAGGCTGAAAAAGGCTGCCATTGTAACAGGGGAATCCATAGGGAGGGATAACTTTTAAAAGGCAACATGTATCTTCTATTGAAAAGGTCTGAATTTTCACCCTTGTCCCTCTAAACTCATGTGAAGAAGTGTTTGAAGAAGTCCATCTTCAGAAATTATTATTGGATGTAGAGATTCAACTCTAATAAGGTGATATCAGGAAAGACTTAATGAACTCAATCTGTATAGTCTGGAGGACAGAAGGAAAAAGGGGGACATGATCGAAACATTTAAATATATTAAAGGGTTAAATAAGGTCCAGGAGGGAAGTGTTTTTAATAGGAAAGTGAACACAAGAACAAGGGGACACAATCTGAAGTTAGTTGGGGGAAAGATCAAAAGCAACATGAGAAAATATTATTTTACTGAAAGAGTAGTAGATCCTTGGAACAAACTTCCAGCAGACGTGGTAGATAAATCCACAGTAACTGAATTTAAACATGCCTGGGATAAACATATATCCATCCTAAGATAAAATACAGGAAATAGTATAAGGGCAGACTAGATGGACCATGAGGTCTTTTTCCGCCGTCAGTCTTCTATGTTTCTATATCACCCAGTGCTACATGATAAATAATAACCATCCTTCTGAATTAGATGTAGAATTCTCAGCATTTTAGCAATGATATTAGTCTGCAGTGGCAGTATAACCCCTCAGCACTCACACTCTACTGTTCTGGGCCAGTTATAGCTTACAGGTTATTCCCAAAGATAGCCCCATGTATCGAGTGCTAAAGCAATCCAACCACGTAATGATTGCACTCAGTAGAGCATCTTGGCCCATCTGGACCTGGACATACAGTAGGTCCTCCCAACCACAGCTTCCACATGATATTTATACAAATCTAATAAATAAATAAATTAATAATAATAATAATAATAATAATAATAATAATAATAATAATAATTTAAGAAGTACCGGTAGTTGTTAGTCGAAGAGGGTCCTTAGTCATGAGCCAATTCTTTTCAGGGGGTTGCAGTTCCACTCGGAATCCTTACTAAAGTATTCTTCTAGGATTCCTAATGTTTAGTGATATGCAGCATCTCAGGCTTGAAGGGATTTATCTAAGATACTTTGTCTGTCCAGACTTTTGGCAAACTCCAGACATTAGTTCAAGCTTCCAACACTATCCTTGGCTCAGCCTATAGTTAGGATTGTGTCTGCTTCTGAAAAAGAGTTACAATTTTGTTTGGGTTGTGTGAACCATTTGTATTAATCTTGAGAATCACTTGAGTTGAACAGTCACACATGTTGATTGAATAAATAAAAAAAACAATAAATGTATGATTTCAAGTGCCCTACTCTCATCATTTATGATTTTCACACAGAGAGGAATAATGGTTAACTTTGGACCAGTCAGCCTGTCTCAGCCCAACTTACTTCATTCACAGCATTGTTGTGAGGAAAATAGGAGAAGGATGTTAGGTATGTTTGCTGCCTTGAATTATTTATAATTTCAGCCGGCCAGGAAGGACGTCTCCGTGACGTCAAAGCTCCGCCCCTGGAATTGTCTATTGGGATTCCCCACCTCCGTTTGAGCCTCCCGACTGGCCGACAGCTCCACGGCTTTTCTGCAAAGGTGACAGCCGGGCAGCGGTGCTTCTCGGCGGCCTCCCGAACCCGAACGCTGAACCTGAACTTTTGCTGAACTTCCGGGTTCGGCATTCGGGAGAACACCGAAAAGCCCCCCCCCTGTTTTGGGAGGCGACAGCCAGGCGGTGGCGCTTCTCGGCGGCCTCCTGAACCAAGGACCGAATCTGAACTTTTGCCGAACTTCCGGGTTCGGTGTTCGTGGCGGCGGGTTCGCAAGGCGAAAAAATTTTGTAAGAAGAGGCAAAAAAATTCCGAACCCCAGGTTCATATCTCGAAACGTTCGTATGACAAGGTGTTCGTATCACGAGGTACCAATTTATAAAGTAGAGATAGAAAAGATAAAAAGACATTAGGACAGGAACAGTAGGCACAAAGGTGCACTTATGCACGCCCCTAATATAATAACAAAATAAATAATAAAGGTGAAATTCAGAGGGATTAAATCTGAGAATTCTGTTGATGAAAGGACTCAATTTTTAATTTCTATACATGTCTGGGAACTTTAGGGTAGCTAAAGGAAACTAATTGCTTTGCTTACCTAAAACCTAAACTTAGGTTAGGGGAAAGGTAGCATTGTTATGGTTACCTAAAACCTGACCTCAAGGTTGGGGAAGGTAGCCTGAGCTCCCAATTTGCATAAGAATTATAGAAGATTTTCAATTTCCCGTGTAATTACACCAGGGGAACATTCTGAATGGAAAGGGAGCAGAAGCCAAATTCTGAAAGACAAAAGAGTGTGTTTTTGGACACCTGTCAAGAGTATATTGCCAAAAAGCAATTTTGACAGCTTAGGTTGGTGTTAATGTTTTATTATTCAGTAATGCTTAACATTGTTACTCCCTATGTGTTCCTTTCCATGATTCTGGGTTTTCAGTATTGTATACCCTGGGGAGAGGATGTAAAATTCCCCAATTCTCTGGCATTTTAAAACTATTTTCAATGTAGAAAAAGTCATAAAATATATAGTAGAATAATATGTAGTTTAATTTGTTGTTCTTAAATATGTAAAATCAGACTAAGACATTATACTTCCTTGAGTACATAAAAATATCATGTAAAATCCTGGGTAGCAAATAAATATATTTATTGTAACTGTAAACAAATATTAATTAACATGTTGCTATTGAAGTGTGTTTGAATCCATCTTAAAATAGGATGGACTTAATTGGATAGAAAACTCAAAAGGAGGTCTGATTAATATAGAATAAAATGCATTATCCCCTTTTTGCAGCAATATACACTGCTCAAAAAAGTTAAAGGGAACACTTAAACAACATAATATAACTGTCCACTGAAGCAATACTGATTGACAATCAATTTCACATGCTTTTGTGCACTTTGTACAGAACAAAGTATTCAATGAGAATATTTCATTCATTCAGATCTAGAATATGTTATTTGAGTGTCCCCTTTGTTTTTTTGAGCAGTATACAGAATCAGTATACAGAATCAGTTTATAATCAGCTACTATTCCAAGATCTTTTTCACAAATTTATTTTATTTTATTTTATTTATTGATTTTGTCCATTGCACAATGAGAGTTATATTGGGTATACATATAGTAAATATATAATGAAGGTTATAGAGGATATACTCATAGTAAAATATATCTAAGAAAGAATATAAGAGAAGAAATAGGAATAAAATATATTGGTGAAATAATAGAATAAATATAGGAAAGAAGAATGGTATAGGAGATATAGAAGAGCAATAGGACAGGGGACGGAAGGCACTCTAGTGCACTTATGCACACCCCTTACTGACCTCTTAGGAATCTGGAGAGGTCAACCATGGATAGTCTAAGGGTAAAGTGTTGGGGGTTTGGGGATGACACTACAGAGTCCGGCAATGAGTTCCACGCTTCAACAACTCGGTTACTGAAGTCATATTTTTTACAGTCAAGTTTGGAGCAGTTAATATTAAGTTTAAATCTGTTGTGAGCTCTTGTGTTGTTGTGGTTGAAGCTGAAGTATTCTCCGACAGGCAGGACGTTGCAGCATATAATTTTGTGGGCAATACTTAGATCATGTTTTGTTGTCAAATTAGAGTCTAACCAGTCATGACTGATTTCAAGGGAGCTAAGCAGAGTATGAATAATATATGGATGGGAGAATATTGACACATCCTAGACTAGGCATTTATATTAATCTAGGAATTTGGAAAAATAATTCTGGGAAAAGGCAATGGCAGAGTGATTTTGCATAGCTTTAAAGAAAACAATGTATACAGTACATATTCTCTACTTTCAGAATGAGTCATACAGTACTTAACTCAGTGATAATTTCCATTATTCTGTTTTATACTTGGTTTCTTTCACCATTTGATTTCTATACTGTAAACTCACCATTTGCATCTCTCTCTAGTACATTTCATTTTGATATTATTAAGGCTGTTTTTAATTTTATTTTAGTTTCCCAGAGTTCTAGCTAACTCATCTAATTTTTTCTCCCATCTTTTTAATCATCAAAGATATGGAAGCAAAGACTTGATTCCTCAGTCCTGCCTGTTAAAGAAAATGGACTAAACCGTGACTTTTAAATCAGCTATGAATCTACTTGACTTGTTAACAGAATGTAATAGAATTATTTTTTTTACTCCTTTGCTGAAATTAAGACATTATTTTTGCAGCATTCCCACAATATAATAAACAAATTATCTGAGGAGATAATTGGTGATAATTGATAATTTTGGAGTCTTGGTATATCCATGTTGATTTCTTGTAGATTTTTGTAGATTTATTGCTTTGGTGTATTCAAGACTTTCCAGGATGGTTAAATGTTCTCTGGATCCTTCTTTTTCCATTTTGTGAAAAGAAGCCTGGCACTTTACCAGTCTGTTCCTTGAATATCCTAGGATGCAGTTCATTTGGCCCTGGAGATTTAAACCCATTCAGAGTAAATGGAGTATTCCTTGGCTATGTTTCTGTCCGTATCAAGCGTTAAGATTTGATCTTTCTCTTTATAATTGCCTTATTGAGGGTGGGGGCAGTCTGTCGGAGTATACTGGGACAAATTGGAACTGAATGGTTCTACCTCTTCTTTCCAAACCATTGGATTTGCTGTTTCACTCAACAGTTGATGCACAGATAAGTCTTTTCTTTTGAGTGTATCTAAAGCATTTTTCTTTTTAATATTCTTTGCCAGCCTTAACTTATTCTGTCTTTCTGACACTTTGACAATATTTCCATGTTGTCTTTGTGTGCTCTTACTTGGTAACCTGAGCATATTCCTGTTTTGGTTTTCTACCAAAAGACTGACACAGGTGTTGGCAGCAAATTTTGTCAAAATGACAAATCGTTTGCCAAGACCTCCAGATGCAAACTCTCCTGTTTCTTGTGTTATTGTGAGACATCACAACACAAGTACAAAAAAGGTGGACCTGATGTCACAACATCATGAGGAATTTTCTCATTGCTTATCCCAGTGTTTCCCAACCTTAGCAACTTGAAGATATTTGGACTTCAACTCCCAGAATTCCCCAGCCAGCGAATGCTGGCTGGAGAATTCTGGGAGTTGAACTCCAGATATCTTCAAGTTGCCAAGGTTGGGAAACACTGGCTTATCATTCATTCATTCATTCATTCATTCATTCATTCATTCATTCATTCATTTATTTTGTATGCCGCCCCTCTCCGTAGACTTGTTCCCACCTCAGATCCATCTTTCATTCTTTTTTTATGGTTGATATGGTGTTTCAATTCTATTTTTCCTAACAACTTTATTAAAATGTACTTTATTGAAAGCTAAAGTACATATGTGACTATCATCAGATTTACTTCTCCTTAAAAGTAAGGGAAATATATGGGATTGTAGTGTAGCGCCATAGAGTAAACAGAATAGTATTTAATATGCATTGGAGTACACAGTCTAATATTATTTCTATATTTCAGTATGGAGAAGATGGCCTACATTTTTTACTTGTATTTATTCTTTTTTTACATACTTTTCCTTTTTATTATTATTACTGACTACCTGATAAATGGAATATACCTGATAGCAAAACCTGAGCTGGTGATTGAAAAATTCCCTCTGAATGTGCCAGGCTTCCTAATCAGTGTAAAACTACAGATGGATTTCATGAAATAACAGCCACTCCACCTGCTGCTATTTTTTCCTGAGGAGAATGTATAATGTTGTATGTGTAACATTTTTGCTGATAATGAAAATGAAGGGAGACTAGTATAGATCTATTTTAAGCTATTTAGCTCTCATCAGCTAGCCATACCCTTACTGGGATTCGAACCTGGGCAGTCTGCCTACAAGGCAGTAGTTTTTAACCTCTAGGCCACAGGTTCTCCTCATGTCACAGCTTGTACCAGGGAAGTGTCATATATGTGTTTTTTTCTGTCGAATCACCCTGGTATACCCAAATGTGGGAGGAAGCATTCATTACCAGCAAAAATATGTTACATATATAGAATATAGTTTGTCGGATATAAAATTAACTGCCTGGAGGGGCAAAGAGGCAAAAAGGAAGCAGTATGCTTTCTCCCATATTCGAGTATACTAGATTTGACAGGGGGGGAAAACATATATAAATCTTCCCTGGTTCAAAGAGGACCTTGACATCTAATGGGCTGTGGGTTCAAATCCCAGTAAGGGTATGTATATGTATATGCATGTATATATGCTTACATGCAAAAGCAAAATCCTTCAACCTCTATCAGCCAAGGTTATTATATTTTCCAATATGAGTCTACCAGTTGTTTTAAATTATTAAGAGGGGCCTTTCTTATGTAATATGATTTGGGAGCAATATGGAATTGATTGGTTTTGTGCCATCAAGTCAGTATGGACTTTAGCAACCACAGAATTATATTTTCTTCATAAGAAGGGGAGTAGGTGGGAGGTATTTTGGTGTAACATCCCAATTGGCCACTGCTGTCTGGTAGCTACCTTCAAACATACAATTACAATCACTTGCAGAAAATATCTCTACAGGAAAAGAGCTGGCAGCTGTGCTTGGTAAGCAGCAATTCATGACATGGAAGGAATTAACTGAGAGCACAGATTTGACTAACAATGTCAAGAAAGCTTGGAGCACAATTAGAAAGCTTAAGAAAGACTCGGAGAAACCAAATAGCAGCACAATGTAGCAGCCAACCCAAAAGCACATAAACTGCTCCTAATGGTAAACCTCTGAACAAATTACAGAAAAAGAAAATGAAATGGCAGCAGCATTAAGAGAATTAGTGTCACAGTGGGGGGAGGTGGGGTGCTGAGGAGCTCAAGACTAAATAGATAAAACCTCAGCATGCAGAAGCCTTCAAGTAAAGGAGCTCATGGTAGTTCTTTATTTAAAAAATTGCAAAATACAACAACTTATATTTCCCAGAAAGTTTGACCTTTACAGCTAAATAGCATGCAGCTAAAACAGATTAAACTATCTTTGAATTCCTCTCCCTCTTTTCAGTGTAATAGTAACCCCAAAAGGTAGAATGGGGTAAAATCAATTTTTATATTATTATATCAGTACAACACAGCAAACGAGATCACTATGCTGAATTTCGTATTTCATCACCAGTCGGGCGCTTCCCAAGCACCTAGGACTGCGTGATGTAGCAGCAAATTATGTTTGCCGATCCCAGTAAAGTGGCCTTTTGCAATTGACAGATGGAGATTGTGTCAATTCCAATGGTTTTCAAATGTCCGCTGAGATCCTTTGGCACTGCGCCCAGCGTGCCAAGTACCACTGGGACCACTTTCATGGGCTTATGCCAGTCGTTGCAGCTCGATTTTTAGATCTTCGTATTTCACTAATTTCTCTAGCTGCTTCTCCTCAATTCTGCTGTCTCCTGGGATTGCGATGTCGATGATCCATACTTTCTTTTTCTCCATGATCACAATGTCTGGTGTGTTATGCTTCAGAATTTGGTCAGTCTGAAGTCGGAAGTCCCACAGTAGTTTTGCTTGCTCATTTTCAACCACTTTTTCGGGCTTATGATCCCACCAGTTCTTTGCCACTCGTAAATGGTAGTTCTGGCACAAGTTCCAGTGGATCATCTGTGCCACAGCATCATGTCTATATTATTATTATTATTATTATTATTATTATTATTATTATTATTATTATTAATAATAATAATAATAATAATAATTGGACTTATATGCCACCCCTCTCTGTGGAAATTTTGATGAAACAGATACAATATATAAAACATTTCTAAGCCAATTAATAGAATAGTTAATTTTAAAATTATCTTAAAACTAATAATTAAAATCGAACAACCACATGCATACTATCACATCCAACACATTTACTGAGCAGAGGCTGGGGTCTAGTTACGCCAAGCCTGACGACATAAGTGCATTTTCAGGTTCTTACAAAAGGCAAAGAGGTTGGGGGCAGTGCAAATTTCTGGGGGGAGTTGATTTCAGAGGGCCGGGGCTCCCACAGAGAAGGTTCTTCCCCTAGGACCCGCCAAGCGACATTGTCTAGTTGACAGGACCTGGAGAAGGCCAACTCTGTGGGACCTAACCGGACGCTGGGATTTGTGCGGCAGGAGGCAGTCTGTAATGGTTTGCTATTTGGTGAATCAAGTAGAAACAGAAACATAGAAGATTGACAGCAGAAAAAGGCCTCATGGTCCATCTAGTCTGCCCTTATACTGTTTCCTGTATTTTATCTTAGAATGGATATATGTTTATCCCAGGCATGTTTAAATTCAGTTACTGTGGATTTACCAACCATGTCTGCTGGAAGTTTGTTCTAAGCATCTACTACTCTTTCAGTAAAATAATATTTTCTCACGTTGCTTTTGATCTTTCCCCCAACTAACCTCAGATTGTGCCCCCTTGTTCACTTTCCTATTAAAAACACTTCCCTCCTGAACCTTATTTAACCCTTTAACATATTTAAATGTTTCGATCATGTCCCCTCTTTCCTTCTGTCCTCCAGACTATACAGATTGAGTTCATTAAGTCTTTCCTGATAAGTAATGCTATTAATGCAAAATAATGCTTCTTATATCCATAAACCGTAACTGTTGTTATGTATGTAGCTATATTAAGAATTCCTTAGAGTTAATCAAGGTTTCAGTTAAAACACACCTAGAAGGATCTCAACAAGATAGCAACATTTAGATCTGGTCTGTCAAACTGGACACCTTCAAGAGGAGATTGGACTTCCATTTGGCTGGGGTGCTGTAGGGTTTCCTGCTCTGGCAGGGGGTTGGACTCGATGACCTAACGGTCCCTTTCAACTCTATTAATAAATAAATAAATAAATAAATAAATAAATAAATAAATAAATAAATAAATAAATAAATAAATAAATAAATAAATAAATAAATAAATAAATAAATAAATAAATAAACAAACAAACAAACAAACAAACAAACAAACAAACAAACAAACTAACTAACTAACTAACTAACTAACTAACTAACTAACTAACTAACTAACTAACTAACTAACTAACTAGTGGCCTCTGGGCCGGATCCGTCACATATAGGCCATGCCCACCCCGGCTCCACAAAGGCAAAAAAGGCACGATATGTCACAATATGTCATGTGATGCGATCGAGTTTGACACTTTTGATCTAAATGTAAAAGTAGTCGGCAACTACTTCAGCTTCAACCGCAACAACACAAGAGCACTCAACAGAGTCAAACTTAATATTAACCGCTCCAAACTTGACTGTAAAAAATATGACTTTAACAATCGAGTTGTCGAAGCGTGGAACTCATTACCGGACTCAATAGTGTCAACTCCCAACCCCCAACATTTCTCCCTTAGACTCTCCACGATTGACCTCTCCAGGTTCCTAAGAGGCCAGTAAGGGGCGTATATCAGTGCACTGATGTGCCTATCGTCCCCTGTCCAATTGTCTTCCCTTATCTTAAATATCATACATATTCTCTCCTTATCTATCTATCTATCTATCTATCTATCTATCTATCTATCTATCTATATCATATATATTCTCTCCTTATCTCTTATATCATATATATCCTCTCCCTCCCATCCACTTCTCTTCTTTTTTACTTTCTATCTTCGTATATATTACTTAATGTCTATTCTCTTCCATATGTATTGTATATTGGACAAAGAATAAATAAATAAATAAAAATATTCCCCCCCTCCCGTATCAAGTACATATGATCCCCTGATACATCCTCTTTCTCCTCCATCCTTGGTGAATTTCTTTTTACTCTGGAACCTGTAGCCCAATCTTCCTGCATCTAATTTGAACTGCTAGCTACCCTCCTCTTTTCTGTTGTTCAATTCCACACATAGCTCCTTTCCTGATACCTCTTTAGCTTATTTCAGCCTCCCTTTCATTTCATGTACAAGAATCTATATGTATTTTTGTGAAAAACTCAATAGTTTCCACTCTTACCTATTTCCGAAGATGGAACCTGTCAGCTCCAGGCTCAATCTGTCTGTTCATAAGATTGGATGACAGCCAATATTTATTTGCTCAGTTCTGACACGATTACTATTTTAAAGAGTCTTTTATTATGGAAAAGGTATAAAAATGCATATAAATACTGATAGTCAAGCTGGAAAAATATAATACTTTGGACTAGGTGTTATGGAATTACTTAAGAACTATTCAACTGGTATGATAACAGGTGATGTTATCTGTTGTGGTTAGCTCTGGCCCAGCTCCTGCCCCAAGGACTGTGGATGTGGGGGAGACATCCACATGCTGCAGGCCTGTTTTGCCCCCGGTTGAATCTGCTGATGAAGGCTCCTCTGACCAAGAAGACATGAGTGACAGGGAGGAGGAGATTGTGGCAGACAGTTCAGAAGGAGATCAATTATCTAGCTCCTCCTTGGATTCAGAACAAGAGTTAATGATACAGCCACGCATGCCGAGAGCGATGCATAGGCAGCTACAACAGAGAGATTACTATCAAAGAAAATGAGGCCACATGTGGTTGGGTGGGGCTGTGGTAATTAGTGAGGCTGCTATTTATGAGGCTGTGGGTTTGGCCATTGTGGAGGATTATTTGATCTTTGTGTTTCGTGACTGCTTTACTGACTTTAACCTTTTGTGTGCTGATTTTTCCCCGCTTTGAAACTAAACCAGAGCAAACTGTGTTTCACTTTGTGAAAGAAGAAGGACTATGAATTGCCTCACAGCTGTAAGCTAAGTATCACAGAACTGATAAGGGACTTGTACAAATTACCAGTTTGTTTGGAGACGAGTGCTCTTTACTATACCAAAAGAGGGCTTAGGTTAAGTGAATTTTCATTATAAAGGACATTGCTTTGAATTTTCAAACGTGTGTGTGTCTGAAATTTGTACCTGTGAATTTTTGGGAGGAGTCTACCAGAGAGCCCGACATAACAGTTATCCATTCACAGTTGTGTCTGACATTGGGCAATTCAATGGGCCAGGTCTTCCATATCTTCCAATCTTGCGCTGCTTCTTAGAGTTTTTCTATGCTCTGTCTGGTGTCAGCTTTGATAGTGCTAAAAATGAGGGGGAATGAGATTATATTGTATTGTAGCATTGCAACTACTAGCCGATCTAACTACTGTGCTACCCATATAAATTATGTAAACATGTAATTCTGAAATTTCATCTCCAGTAGTTGAGAAATTCGTTCTGCAGCAACCTGGATTACAACTAGGAGAATATAGTATGGGCCTGAAGATGATGGAAGGGAGGACTGGCTGATCTAGAGAAAATGCTGAATAGGAGTGACAAGGGAAAAGCAAGACTCACTAGGGATCAAAAAGGTCAGGTTAAAAATTGTGACGGTGAGATTGAAGCTCCTTCCTACAAAGGTAAAAAGACTGCAATTAAATTGCTGAAAATGCCATAATGTCTTTTTTTAACCCCTGTTTATAAGGAGTAATCTATTCTCTTTATGCAGGCCTTTCCATTCTTACCTTGTTCTATTCCAGGGGTGGGGAACTATGGTCCTTTTATGACTTGTGAATGTTAACTCCCAGAACTCCTCAGCCAGCCAGGAAATCTGGGAGCTAAAGTCTACGAGTCATAAAGGGGCCATAGTTCTTGACCTCTGTTCTATTCTCTCATCTCCCCCATCCCTCATTTGTATTTATATGCTTACTCTGAGACTGCCTAAAGTTTTTCTATTATCAATATTATGCAAGTCAACACCACTCGTTATTGCAGTCATTCCAGGGGTGAAATTCAGCAGGTTCTGCAGAACCAGTAGCAGAAATTTTGATTAATAATAATAATAATAATAATAATAATAATTATTATTATTATTATTATTATTATTATTATTATTATTATTATTATTAATTAGATTTGTATGCCGCCCCTCTCCGAAGACTTGGGGCAGCTCACAACAATAATAAAAACAATATTATAGTAGAACAAATCTAATATTAAAAAACATATAAAACCCTATCATTATTTAAAAAAACCAAACAACACATTCATACCAAACATAAAACTAAATATAAAAGAGCCTCAACTCCCACATGCCTGGCGGTATAAGTGAGTCTTGAGTAGTTTACGAAAGACAGGGAGGGTGGGGGCAGTTCCAATCTCCGGGGAGAGTTGATTCCAGAGGGCCGGGGCTGCCACAGAGAAGGCTCTTCCCCTGGGGCCCGCCAAACGACATTGTTTAGCCGACGGGACCCGGAGAAGGCCAATTCTGTGGGACCTTATCGGTCGCTGGAATTCTGCGGTAGTAGTTCTGAGAACCAGCAAATACCACCTCTGGCTGGCCCCAAAGTGGGGTGGGAATGGAGATTTTGCAATAACCTTTGCCCAGCAACGGGGAGGGAATGGGGATTTTGCAGTATCCTCCTCCTGTCACACCCACCAAGCCACGCCCACAGAACTGGTAGGGAAAATTTTTGAATTTCACCCCTGAGCGATTCTAATGTACTTCAAACACATGAAAAGATAGAAAATAAACTCCTGCAGCCGCTGTTTGGCAGAAGAAACTTAAGAACCCCAAACAGGGAAATATATATACTGTATGTGGTTGGCTTAGCAACAGTCAGCTACTTTTAACATGGGTACATAAGAACTCCAGCAACCAGCCATTTGGTTAAGATTGTGTTCAACATCCACATCCTCAACCTATGTCTGTAATTGAGCCCTCAGATTTGGTTGTAACTCATGCTGATCATAAAGTGACCACCCTGTGTCTGTGCAAAAAAAAACACATTACAATTTTTTTTGGTGATAGTATATTAATCAGATGTGATCATAAAGCAAACAAGATGGTAATAAAGCAATGCAACGATTGTAGAGCAAAGCTTGTGGGTATTGTGAACCCATTGTTTGCTATGGGGGGAAGTTTGCCAAAAATTGGAAGTAAATGCCAGTACCTGGCAAATACATCATACATTGCAGTCACCTGACCACAGAACTCTTGCAAACAGTTGTAAATGTGGACTGGTTGCCAAGTGTCCAAAATGCATTCATGTGGTAGTGGCAGTGAAGGGCCCTGCTTTTTTTTTCAACATCTCCCCTGATTTAGAAGAGAGCGGATCACCCTAAACAGGGCGGCTGGGCAGGATTCTGCTGATGCAATCAAGGTGGAAGACCCATTTATGTCGCCAGGCATGGGAGGACTAATCCCCCCTTCTGACTTGTAGCATCTGAGTGTGGTGTGATTGTGTAGTATTGATTGCTTTTTGTAATAATGGTTTTTAACTTGTTTTTTAATACTAGATTTGTACTATATTGTATTTTTATTATTGTTGTGAGCCGCCCCGAGTCTTCGGAGAGGGGCAGCATGCAAATCTAATTAATAATAATAATAATAATAATAATAATAATAATAATAATAATAGGGTACTCTGGGGTGGAGCTCCATTTTTGCTACCCCACTGCATTCCCCCACACCCAGGCAGCAGCCCACCCCTGGGTAGTGGTCTCCCAAAGTAGCATGGAATGCAATATCTTTCCATTCATAACTGTTTTCAGTGGCAGCAGGGGGGCGGGGGAGTGGATGAGCCGGGGTGGCGCAGCAGGTAGAGTGCTGTACTGCAGGCCACTGAAGCTGACTGTAGATCTGAAGGTCAGCGGTTCAAATCTCATCACCGGCTCAAGATTGACTCAGCCTTCCATCCTTCCGAGGTGGGTAAAATGAGGACCCGGATTGTGGGGGCAATGGGCTGGCTCTGTTAAAAAGTGCTATTGCTAACATGTTGTAAGCCACCCTGAGTCTAAGGAGAAGGGCGGCATAAAAATCGAATGAATGAATAAATAAATAAATAAATAAATAATAAATACAAAACATCTGACAATATATTTCATACAGCAGAGGAATCCCATTCTTTGAACACATCCTGAGCTTCAGGAAAATAAAAATGGGGGAATGGAGTGCCCCTTTCTGAGCAGCTGTGTGATTTGAACACACTTCCCCTTATAGAGACATTTGTATTGCGATGGGAAGTGGCTCATGAGTGGCGTTCAAAGTGCCGTATCACTGGAGCACTTGGGAGAGTAACTGCCCTTGACCCAGGCAGCCCTTCGATGGACCAACTCCCTGGCTGTGCTGCCAATACGAGGATGAATGATAAAAGGCAGAACACTGAAAGATCACCTGCAGTGGTCAGATGGAAGGAACCCACAGAGCACCATGTAAAGCGCCTTTTAGGATGAGGCCATATCTCTTATATGCATGCTGCATTGCCTTCAATGGAGCACCTTGTATGGGTTTAAGAGGAAAACCTCTATTTCCAGAGCAACAAAACTACTTGATCTTGTCCAACTCTACATGACTGTGGGACACCAGCAAGCCTCCAAAACTTTACCTTTAGACCAGTGGTTCCCAACCTTCTTTTGGCCATGCCCCACCTAAGCATCTCTAAAATCCTGATCCCCCCACCCTAGTGATACATAATTCTTACTATTCAAAAACTGAACTACTCACACAGAGGAAGCCTAAAAGGCCATTAACTTGGTTTAAACATGGTTCCAATTGTGCCCATTAAAAAGCAAATTGCCCCACTGTGGGGCGTGGTCCCCATGTTGGGAACCAGGACTCTAGACTGTCTACTGTAGACCTCATCCCATTCCTAAGAGGTCTTTAAAGGGCGTGCATAAGCGCACTGGCGTGCTACTGCCCCTGTCCTAATGTTCCCATTTCATGTATTCATAGTTATGTTTATACTTACATCTGTTATCTAATACATGCCTGACAAAATTAAACAAACAAACAAAGTATGTTGACACAAGCAATGTGTATGCTGAATGGACAAGCAAGTAGACACAACCCTTCTGACGGGGTAAGGTGGATATTCAAGGGAGTTTAAGCACATACAAGCTTTTGGGGGGTGCTTGAACTAAAGTGTGAAACTCCTGAAGGTCGAAGGTCTTCATAGCTGCTGAAAATCATATACCATAATCTTTAATCTTCTGTTTGCAAGCCTTCTTCATTTCCCTTTTCTTCATTTCATTCTTCATTTTCCTTTTTGGGGTTTCTGTCTTGATGACTTTGGGGGAAGTGTATGTTGTAAGTTTTGAAGAATATCTTTGGTTCACTCTTACTACAAAACTTCACAATCCAAAAACTGGAGGCGTAGGGAAAAAACGAATAAAATTAATCAGTCGTCCTGAAACGTAAATACCACTGACTTCAGCAGAACTCACGTCTTCCTACACAGAGGTAGGATGGGACACCAGTATCCATGTTGGTAATTATAGACTAGCAGAGATTCCCAGATAGATCGGGCTTGCTATGTGGAAATCGTAGCTTATTTAACCCTTACACACAGTTCTTTTAGAGGATGGAATTGTATCATCAGACAGAATCTGTTTTTTAAAAATAAATAGATAATTTTGCCTGCGCCTGAAAACTGCTGCTTAAAGATTTAGATTTAATTGGATTTGTATGCATTTGTAATAATCACTCTCCAAGGCTGATGACTTTTTACTAAATCTGCAACTTCTATTTCTACTAGTTTTTCTCATCATTCCTATCATCCTTTTCCTCCCACTTAGGACTGCATGACTGTAACTTGTTGCTTGCATCCTAAGGCTTTTATTAATATTGATTGTTTCTTCATTGCTTAAGTGACCACTATGACAATCATTAAGTGTTGCACCACATGATTCTTGACAAATGTATCTTTTTCTTTTATGTACGCTGAAAGCATAGGCACCAAGACAAATTCCTTGTGTGTCCAATCACACTTGGCCAATAAAATTCTATTCTATTCTATGACAGTCCCTATTTCAATCCTCGGACACATTCATCAATAAGGAGAGAGTTGCTGATTGCGATACTTTTTCCCCTTTTTTCTCCCCCCCCCCCTCAACACCGGGAGGAGAAGCAGACCTTTGAAAGCCACCAAGCAAAACGGGAGGGAGAGCATCTCTTTTTCTCTGCCGTCCCCCTCCTAATTGCGCTATTGAGAGACCTTTAAAGGGGAGGGAGACCCTTGGAAATGCAGGGAGAGCTTCCTTGCGGTCGGTTTCTCCCTAGAGAAGGCGGCGGGGGGGGGAGTGGAGGCGGAAGCGGGAGGGTTAGCTTGCTGTGAAATTGGGGAAAGCGGCTCCCGTTGGTTCTGCCGCTGAGGGGGTTGACTGACAGTCTGCAGTGCAGTGGACTTGGCGGGGCTCTCTATATGGCTAAGGATTATAGCTAGATGCTCATGCCAATCGGTGGTGGGGGGAGAAAAAAGGAGCCGAGGTGAGCCGGCGAGCTGAAGAGGCGATCGGGAGGCTGAGCGAGATCGGGCTGCCTCCCCCCCGCCCCCCACTACAGCCCCACTTCCAGAGCCATGGCTGAAGGGGGCGAAGGAGGGGAAGACGAGATACAGTTCCTACGAACTGTAAGTATCCGTGGGTGCATCTCGGTGGGTTTTTCTAGATCAGGAACCCTATTCTCTCTCCCTCTCCCCTTTCCAGGTCTTCTGAGCGAGATCCAAGTAAGGTTTCTCCCCACTCCCTGGGCTTTATATATTCATTTGTTTGGGAGTGAGTCTTTGGAAAAGTGGAGAAGCTCATTTCATTTCCCCCCTAAAAGTTTATTTTTATTTTCCTCCTCCACTTCAAATCCATACAAATGTCAATGTGTATGTCTTATAATACATCTCAAAGACGTACACGATTCCCTAGTTCTTACCCGGTCTCTTTTATGTTCCTCTCAACACTCATCTCTTGCTCGTAGGTTATCAGTCTGTATTCGTGTGTCTCGTTCTCACTCTCTCCATCTCTCCTATCTGCCGCCCTTGCCCTCTCTCCCTCCTGCCTTCCTTTCCTCTCAACACCCCACCACCGGGGGAACTGGAGACTCTTATGATAACCAGACCTTCTGGAATCACACCGTCCCCTCGGGCGCTCTACCTCGCCTTGAGAGTTGCCTCCAAAACCCAGAGTTTTCTTTCTCTGCCTCCAAAGTCAGAGTTGTCTTTCTCTGCCTCCAAAGTCAGAGTTTTCTTTCTCTGCCTCCAAAGTCAGAGTTGTCTTTCTCTGCCTCCAAATGCCAGAGTTGGCTTTCTCTGCCTCCAAAGTCAGAGTTGTCTTTCTCTGCCTCCAAAGTCAGAGTTGTCTTTCTCTGCCTCCAAAGTCAGAGTTGTCTTTCTCTACCTCCAAAGTCAGAGTTGTCTTTCTCTGCCTCCAAACGCCAGAGTTGTCTTTCTCTGCCTCCAAACGCCAGAGTTGGCTTTCTCTGCCTCCAAACGCCAGAGTTGGCTTTCTCTGCTTTCAAAGTCAGAGTTGGCTTTCTCTGCTTTCAAAGTCAGAGTTTTCTTTCTCTGCCTCCAAAGCCAGAGTTTTCTTTCTCTGCCTCCAAAGCCAGAGTTGGCTTTCGCCTTTTCACCCCAGGGCTCCCACCTCCGGAGCATCCTTGTCAACTTTGGGATTTGGGTCTTTTTGGAAAATGCGGCACACGCCAGATGCCTCCTCCTGCCCTCTGAAAACTTCTTCTCTTGGTTTCTCTCGCTTGCTTTCTCTGCCGAATCCGAGGAAGGTTGAATAAGGGGAATCCGGGGTGCGATCTGCGAGCAAACCTCCCTTGCAACTCCCCACCCGTTTCGGAGCAAGTGGAAAAAGGGATCTTTGCACGGACGCCAGGGGCTTCCGAAGTAAACCGGTGTGGTTTCCGAAGCGTCCTCTTTTATAAGGAATGCAGCACTTTTTTCTGAGATAAAGGGGAGTGTTGGGCTGGGAAAGAACCGAATGTGCTTCTCGGAACGCTCCTAACACAGCTTTCACGTCCTGCCCTAAGCTTTCAAAAACAAACTGGGACGAAGATCTGATATCCACACGTTAACTTTAGCAGTGTTGCAAAGAGGGAATCAGGCTGTTCTCCAAAGCACCTGAGGGTAGGACAAGAAGCAGTGGGTGGAAACTAATCAATATCTCAGGGGTTGCCACAAAAAAGAAGGAGTCAACTATGCTCAAAGCACCTGAAGGTAGAACAAGAAGCAATGGGTGGAAACTAATCAAGGAGAGAAGTAACTTAGAACTAAGGACAAATTTCCTGACAGTTAGAACAATTGATCAGTGGAACAGAATGCTACAACACTGAAGGTTTTGATCAGTGTTGAATGCTACAACACTGGAGGTTTTTAAGAAGATGTTGGATTACCATTTGTCTGAAGATGTGTAGAGTCTCCTACCCAAGCAGGGGGTTGGACTAGAACACCTCCAAGGTCCCTCCCAACTCTGTTGTTATTATTTTACTGGGCTTTCGTGGGGAAAAACTCCTTTCTCCTCTCCAGGTTGAAATCCTCGGGGTGGGGGGTGGAGTTGGCATATTTTGGTATTGGTTGGGGAAGAGTCCTGCTCACTTCTCCATCATTCACCTTTCTGATGGAGCAACTCCATCAAGGGGGGGGGAGGGTGTTTCGAGTAGCCCTGTTGAGCTTGTAGCGCAACCTTTTAAATGTGGATTTCAAGCCTAAGATCTTCTCCATGTCCAAAATCAGCACCACATCGTTGTCTGCTGGTATTTAGAGGAAGGGCTAAGAGAGATGTGACGAAGGTCCCAGGGCTCTTGTGTGTGGGGGGGGGACAGAAGATGCCAGCTGTGATAAAATATCACGCTTGCTTGCTTCCTGAAATTTCCTGATGAAAGAGCTAATTTTGGTGAAGAGCATTTTTGTTCTATAACATTTTCAGTGGTTTTATGAGATGGAACAGCCACCTGTCTATACAGAGAAGAAGCTAAATATATATATATATCCCAGGCATCAGATGATTTATTGTATTTAATATTGTACTTTGCTTCTTTTTTTGTTATTCCTCTGGCTTTGCACTTTCCAAAGTGTATCTTTGATGTAAAATTCTTCCAAACAGCTAAGATGCTTCATTTAATATCCCCCCTGAATAATAAAAGCCAAAAGCTTCCCCCACTTCCAGACAAATGATGTATATCTTCTGCTTTCTGAGTGGCTTCTGATGAAATGGTTATCTGTATTCTTTACCCAGCATATAAAAATTATTTCCATCTTTCAGGGAATTTGGATTTGTTTTCCTGTTCAGCATATGATGTAAAGATATACTTGCTTTTAGGAAGCTTCTTCTTGGCACTGTAGTTTATAGTGCAGAAATTGGACTGCTGTTTCTCCATTAACAGTACTGTCTTCCCCTTCTTCTTGCTGTTTTGGGTCTTACAGTAATTTCCATCATAAAATATAAACTGTCAGCAACCTTACCCTCCCCCATTTTAGAAAACTTATTCAGTGAGAGGTAGTGACTCCCAATACTTTTTTTAAAAAAAATTCTTTATACCATACCAAAGAAGCTAGTATGATTGATTAACCTCTGGCACATTACTTTGATTTGCTGCAATGATATCAATATTAATTATTCCCTGGGCACAGCAACCATGTTATCAAGGCATGTCCATAACATTAAAACATTTTTGCATCTGTGTTTCTAGCTTCTTTATTGGAATAGCTCATAGCAATCCTTGAACTTGTGACATTCTCATTTATAGGGGCTGATTTGTTAAGGAATAGCTTTTTATGTGCAACATACTCCTATTCTTCTTTGACTGGCAATGTAACTGTGGACGTGACAGATCTGATTAGAGACAAGATTCATAGTAATAACCTTGAGAAGTGCTCATTTCAACAGATAATTGTTGAATATACACAATAGGATTTCACTCATTGACAGCATCAGCTCTTTTGTCTCATGCTTCGTAGTCTTTATTCTGATTTATTATCCAAATTGAGTAAAAAAATAAACCATATGATTTAATTATTGTACTCAGACATTTAATTTTCCAGATGTCATTTGGAAGCAGTTGTCCTCTGCCTTAGAAGTGGTTAAATGTCAAGAATCAGTTCAATACTACTAAACTTTTTGGGTTTAGCTTTATATTGGTTGTGTATTTTGATGTTCAGAAACAGCATTTTGATTGTCAAAAACATACATGTGTCACGTTTCTGTGGTTAAGGATTTTAAATGGTGCTCCTAAGGTAATACAGCACCAGCTAAATCTGTTGGAACTTGTCCATTGGAATGGAATTTTGCTACTTTTGACTATTTGATTTCATCACTTCGTTTTAAATATATTTAAAAGGACTTACCGGCATTTTCAACTTTGTTGAACTATAGTCTATCATTTGCTGTATGCTTGATATGCGTTCCTTCAAATTTCATATAAAATGTGGAAGAGGAACATATCAAGCACAAAGCAAATCATGGACTACAATTCAACAAGGTGGGAAATAAGTCTTCTAAAGTGAGGAATTTATTTATTTATTTTATTTGGTTGGATTTCTATGCCGCCCTTCTCAGCAGACTCAGGGCAGCTAGCTGAATTAACATTGCAGATTTTATCTGCAACAGACACCCTCAGGATAACATACAGTATTTGAGAAATGAAAAGTAAATTGGTTAGCACATTTACTGCCTCGTATAAAGATAGTACAATTAACAGGCTGATAAAAAGATGTATTAAAGATTAGAAAAGCTAGGATTTAAAAATTAGGCATAAATACAGGCACCACAAGTAGAGTAGGATTGTTATGTGTAAGTGCCGCTGGCAATGGTGATAGCAATAGCACTTAGAATTATATACTGCCCCATAGTGCTTTGCTTTATAGCACTCTCTGGGCGGTTTACAAAGTCAGTGTATTTCCTCCAACAACCTGGGTCTTCATTTTACTGACCTCATAAGGAAGGCTGAGTTAACCTTGAGCCCATTAGGATCAAATTCCAGGCTGTGGGCAGAGTTAGCCTGCAATACCGCATTTTAACCACTGACTGCACCATCCATAATGATCAGTGTTACCCAAGTGGGACCCAAACAGGTGAATCTCTTTTAGCAGCGAATATGCTTCAGGATTGGACCATTTCTTCCACTGGCTCTCTTATTGGCTAATTTATAGGCTTAGCTTGCTGGATGGTGATTTCGTACTTATTCATAGAGCCCATGAAAGGGCAAGAAGAACAAGTGAGGAAATGTACACCAGAACCCGAAAGCCATAACTTAAGTACTAACATCAGAAATTGGGCACAAATACTGTATGTTGTGTTCTTCTATTACTGAATAGATGTCATCTTGATGTTACTTTAATTCATTGTAAATGCTTTTGTGTATAAGAGAAGTTCTCTTTAATCATTGGAAGAAGCACATATTTCTTTTTAGTTTAATTGAGGGGAAAAAACTCATAAACAATTAGGCTTTGACTGTTTTGGCTGAATTCCTAATAATTTTTCAGGCTTCTGTTTCTGAGGCTTTTGAGAATTGTAAAGATTTTGGGGGCCAAAATGTAAGGATGCCAATAGCAGATGCAAAGTACAATTATGTGTGAACCATTAGAGACATTCTGGTAAACATTACATGCAATATCGTGAGGCATAATATGATTTTGATCTAGTGTATTATATGTACCCAGCATTGTGGTTTAGAGATTATGGTTATGGTTTAGCACAATGTGTGAACCCTGATTAGTCATAAATCATGAAGAAAACCATGGCTTAGAATATTTGATAAACCTACAGTGTCCAGTGGAGTTTATCTCTATGCATGTATAAAACAAGAATCTTGCTATCTAGCTGCTATAATACAACTGCCTTGAGAATAACTTTTGGAGCTATTTCATGAACTGACTTGAACTAGACTCTGTAAATATTGTAACTATTGCTTACATGTCCCTTCAACTTTAAATCTTAAATAGATGTTTGATGGCAGTGAAATAGATTTTGATGTAGGGTCTCTGATGTTTCATTGTTTCAAATGAAATAATCTGAACATACTCAGTGCATTGTTAATGATATTTAGATGCTTGGCTGATTTACCGAATTATCATTAGTGTGTTTAAGGTCAAGCTGAGAATCAATCTTGTATTTCTTCCTATACTGAGACTTTGGGAAATTATTGGGAAACTAAAAACTGCAAGAAAAGCTGAGGAAGTCAGGAATAAAATTTAATTCTATATTGTAATCAAGATATCGCACCATGCTGAAAATGAATTATGCATGTTCCATAAAGACAATTAGAATAGGGGGGTGGGGGGAGATATATACACACAGAGTTTTCCTTTTTCCTGGCTTACCTTATCTTCTATTCCTGGTACATAGGAAAAGCCTTGGGGCAGGGAAGCTACTTTTCTGCTCATTCCATGCCTGCAGTCCCAAGCCTTGAAGCCATACTCATGGTCTATCCAGATAATTGACTATCATTGCATCTACTGTAGACAAATAAATATTACATGCCTCAGGATGAAACTTAGAGGTATACGTTGGGGAACTGTTTTCAGATAAACATTTAAAATGATACTCATGAAATTAACTTGCCATCATTTGCCATTGAACTAGTGATGCTAATACTTTCTGAAAGATTACATGGAAGTAAATTTGTCATAATTGCTGGAAGCCCAATGTCCAAAGAAAGAGATTGAGAGGAAGAAAGAATTTTGATTTTGCTGGGGTTAAATCAGATATGACAGATATTATCATTTTGTTCTATTTGTGAGTTTTCCTGGGGCATCTTATTGGCCACAGCTGGAAAAAGAATGTACCTTCAGAATCTTCACAACAATTTTAGAAAACAAGGCATCATTTCTGATTTGCAAATCACGAATTCATATAGCACTTAAAGTCAAAGCAAATCATGGTACTATATAAATATTTTCAAGATAAAACCCACACTTGGCCTTCGAGTGACAACTTGGAGCAACACTTCAACAAACAAGTGGGCCATAACAAAGATATAGGTACTATCATCTGCTCAATGAGAGAAGAATGAAAGTGGTTATAAATTATATCTGCATATCTAACCCTATCAGATCCTTGACAGTTTCTGAATGAATAACAATGATAGAATCAAATTTCTACCCAAACAGATTTAAATGTTTTATGCTGTCGTGCAGTAGCATAATCTCAGAAAAAGAAACAGATTTACTATTATCTTTAGCTCTATAACATCCATTAGTAATATTAGATTGTTTCTATTCTCTGTGTTCCTTCTACCCATTGAAAGAGGACACAGAATTAAATAAAATTCTTCTATCCATTGACAGCCTTGACAGGCACACCGAGGACAAAAAAATGAATGTATTTTAAAATTAAAATATAATGGAATATATACAGTTAATGCAATTACTTCCCATATATATCATACTTTCCCTCTTCTGGTTGATAAATTTTGCAAGAGCTCTGGGAACTAAGCCCAACACATTGGCGCTACTGCATGTAACACTGGGTGGGATCAGATTGTGAGCCCCTTTTGATTTATGACCCAATCCCTAGTACCTTATTCTTTTAATATAATTTAACTGATTCATACACATTTCTCCCTTGTAGAAGAGAAGCACAAAATTTTAAAAAAATATTAGGAAGAACATTTCAACAATTAGGAAGAAAAAATGGTTAACCCTGCTATAGCTGATAAGGGTCTGAGCAGGTGTATGAATTTAGCTTTTGGAATGGTATATTCAATTTGAAGATATTGTACACCACTTTAAAATTTGCCATTTGACTATTGTATTAATAAAGTGTTTAGAGCAGTGTGTCTCAACTGTGACAAATTGAAGATGTGTGGAATTTAGTTACCAGAATTCTCCAGCCAGCCTTGTTGTTGAAGTCAGCATATCTTCAAGTTGTCAAGTTTTAGAAACACTAATTTAAAGTTTATTGTATGTATATTTTCTTAAAATTGAAAGAAAGGTAAAGTGAGTAGTTCACATTCGTGGTATTCAAAAAGAAAACATGTCTTTGGTTAATATTGGATCAGAATAACAATAAAGCCAATAAAAGTAAGTTACAGTGAAAAGAATTATACTACATATCTATTCAAGTTAGAGTTTTTGTGTATCCATGTAGTTGAAGAAAAATTAGGCTTGATAAAAGCATAATCCAATTAGTAGGATAGTAAAGTCCTGCAATCAAGAAATAATAATAATAATTAATAATAATAATAATAATAATAATAATTTATTAGATTTGTATGCCGCCCTTCTCGGAAGACTCATGTCAGATCACAAAGTTTGCAGAGCAAGAAAGGAGAAAACTGAGGAGGCAGGTTTTAAGATTGCGGGAAATTTTAGAATCATGAGAAAGACATTTCTAACAGCAAACTTCTACCATCTCTTATTTAAAAAATAGAAAAGTAGAATTTTAGCTGCCAGAGAATCTGAGTAGCTTATTCCAATAAAATATTTATGGAGCTAAGAGTCAGACCCAAAGAACAATAAGGATCAGTAAAATCCAGACGGCAAGACTTGGAGAACCAGCCACATTTTATTTTATAAAAAAGAAGTCTTTGATATCAGGAGGGAAAAAAGCATGAAGATATAAGATTCTGGATTGAAAGGTTGTATTGTGCTATTCATCTAACAAATATAGATACTGCTCAAAAAAACCCAAAAACATTTTGTGATGAAATCTGATGTAATAGACTGGGATTTGATTTTTTTGTCAAATCAAATCCCAGTAAAAAGGGTGTGGCTATTTTTGTGTTGCCTTCCTCCCCAATTCTTAATGGTCAGAAACTTAAGAGAAAATTAACTTGCACTGAGAGTAATGTTGCTAAAACAGCCCCCCAAATCAGATACCTCAGAATATAGAATCCATCATTATAGCAACAAATCTGACATCTCTAACTTTAACACTGGCAGAGCTTCACCAAGTCATGGGACCTTAGGGAATGAGGGTTTCCAGAAAATCAACTGGAATAACAATGGTAAATAGATGCAATGGTGTAAGAAGCATCTTTAATTTTCTTTCTTTAGTGAATTTGGCTGCAGCAAAATTGTTAAGAGACCCTTTTTTGTAGAGGCTGAATATCTATCTGTAAACATGTACACAAGTCTACAGCTGTAGTCCCACAGTCAGATATGGCTAATTGCACCGATCATTTAAATGGTGGTCATAGATGACATGCTAGTGATTCATTTAAAATATATGTGACAGTTTCTCCTCTGGATAGGCAAACCAAAGTAAATAGGGGAGGAGAAAAGCTTGAACAGAGGAGTTGGCCGGGTTCATTTTTACAAAATCTGCTAAATTACAAATTAGTATTGCCTCTGAACACAGCCACTCTGTTCCAATAACAGCAAAGGGCAAGCAACTTGCCAATCAGGGATTTTAGGCTATCTCTAAGTTAATTGCCATGTGTCTGATGAGCAACATTTTGGCTGCAAGGCCAGTCCTGAAACGTTAAGAAATCCATCAAGATCAGGACTGTTTTGGCATTTATCTTGCCCTAGGAAATATGGACTGAGACAGCTTCTTTTTTTATAACCATGAACTGACAACGTAATTACAACATAACATCTCAGAAAAGTCTGTTGGGTGGCAGCTACTGGACTGATTGTGTTTGATTTTGAAGTATCATGCTATGTTGTGTCTGCAATTTTCAATTTCCAAGATATATGTAGCTTAAAATTCTCCTGATCAAGGCCTCAAGTCCTGATTCTCACTTAAGAATGATGCAGACATCTCGATGTCTGAAAATAATGTAGGATCATGACATGTATAGGTCACATTTCTTTCTCATAGATCACACTGATCAGACAGCTCTCCTTCTCAAGCTGTATGTTTATCCTCACAGTTTCATAGTTTGCTCTTCACATCCTCATTTTCTTTCAAGAGAAAGACTGGCGCTCAGATAAAGCTTCTTCATTGGGTTGCAAAATTGAAGAGTTTGGGCACGCATTTCCACCAAATGCCTTTCACTTGTTGGGGTAGTTTTCTTCATTAGATTTCTTCATTAATTAGATTTCTACACCGCCCTTCTCGAGACGACTCAGGGCGGCATACATCTCTTTGTGGAATAGTAATAGTTCTATAATGCTGTTATAAATTAAGGAGTGCTTAATCATGAGCTTCGGATAATAGTTTCAGGATTATTCTTCAGAAATTCAGTCTTTTATCGTCATATGACTTATTGCACAAAGTTGAAGGATGCAGAGTCTGGGTTCCTGTTAAGAATTTTGCTGCACTGGTTTATTCTTGTTAAGCTGGTGAGCAAAATAATGATCTGCAAAGAACTGTCAGATGATATGCTCTTACATTTTAAAGTGCCACGTCTATTGTTATTGTCAGGCACTTTGTTGCTATGCAATCATACTCTATATAAGTTTTTTTCCAACTTTGGCAGATTTAAGATGTGTGGACCATTTCCTAGAATTCCTCATCTAGGACTAAGCAAGATGGAAACCAGTCGAAAGCCATACATTTTAAAGTTGTCAAGGTTGAGATACAGTGCTTTCCTAATCTTAACTTCAGGTTTATTGACTAAATGAAAACTAAAGAACTAACTTGCCATTTATGATGTGTATCTCTAAAATTGCATCCCAGCCCTGCAAGTTTTGTTTAACTGAACAGAGCCTCAAGACTTTATTGTATGCCTCATGTTTGGAATATCCCTATTTTGAAGCAGGTGCACAGAAGTTCATACCTTTCATTAACGAACAGATACTGTTTGCTAGCTGCTTCTTAAATCTGCAGATGACCTTGGTTCTCTTTCTGTAGCTTTCTTTCTCAATTACAATATGATCCAAGAATGCTCAAGAAGAATCTTGTATCACTTCCATTTCAAAATCGAGTGCGCAGTGGGGGAGGTGACTAGAAATCTTGACAACTGCTAGTTTTTCAAATACAAGGATTTGCAGCAGAGGCAGAGTAACGACACGGACACAGAGCTGGATTTAAAACTGGGTCATTTTTATTAATTAAAATTAATTAATATTTAATTAATTTAATTCAACCTAACATGGACCCACAGAGGTCAACTAAATTACTTCCGGGGAGGAAATGACGTCACAAAAACTTCCAGGGCAACTATGGGCGTAGCTCCATGCTGATCCGGGTGAAGGGGCGGCACCCTCACCTGGATCCCAGCCATGCCAAGCATGTGGGAGGTCTCGCTGTCCAACCCCTTAAAGGTGATTGGAATGGGCGAGACCCAAAGGCAGGTTCTCCTCAAATTGCTCAGATCGAATTAAAGGCACCATGAGCCCTTGGAGAGAATCTGCCAATCATTCCCAAGATGCCCAATGGAGAACATGCAGTTGCTAAACACCTCCCAATTTCTGCCCCTAACCTGCCAACCCAATGACCAGAGGTAAGCCAATTAATACTAATGCGGGAGCGAAGCACCCCCTAACCATCCATCCTCCACCGCAGTGTGGAATAGGCGAAAAAATAGTCGCAGAAAAATACTGAGACCGCCAAAAATTCCTATTCAGCCCCCTAAGGGCGACTCCAGTAGCACACTGAAAGATAGGGAGGGCGGGCGGGTGTTCGCCTGCTCATTGTCAGGGGCGAAAAGGAAGCCCTGAGCCTGCGCAGCCCCTGGCAACATCATCAGAAGTGGCTGGTGACTATACATGGCCGGGATCTCGCGAGATTCCGGCCTTCAAGATGGCGGCCACACCAGGAACCGTGTCTCCCTGGCCCAGCGGCAAATCCAGGCCGGGGATTAATCACCGGCCGCGCATTCTGTGGAATCCTAGGTATTCTCTGAGTTTGGTTGTTTGCTTGCAGACTTTTCATTACCTGCCTACTAGGGCATTGCCAAGTCATAGAAGATCAGATAAAACATAAAAGTCTCAATTAGGCTTAAAAAGGAAGAATACAATTATTCTAGATTATCTAAAAAGTATTAAAGTAAATACTATGGCACACTGTACAAACTATAAACCAGTACCTGACTATGATCAAGAAAATAAAATCAGATTTATTTGATAGCACCTTAAATCAGAATGATATTTGGTGAAGAATGAAAATAATAATTCTGGAGGGGGGTTATATAGGGAGGGTAATACAGAATGTTACATTTTTTCTATTATTCCTCCATCAGATTGACACAGTCTCTGTTCAAAGGAAATCTATTACTATCTTTCTTCAGGAATGGCTCTTTGGAGGTTTCTTTTCAATTAATGTCATCCATAATAGGGATTTGAAGATAGCTGGATACAAGTTGTTCAACATTATTTGATAATCCTTATTGAATGCTTCTAATTATTTGCCTTCTTATTTTTGCAATGTCTTATTAGCCTTACAGAAGCATCTGGCATCTTTCACACCATTCATTGTGTGTAATTCGTATGCATCTGATGCCAGGAGTCATTAATTCTTGTTTCACATCTACCACAACATTCACTGTATTGTGTTAGCTTGCTTTGTTTGTTTCTTTTTGTTTGTTTGTGGTGCTCGCTTTGGAAAGGTGCTTTGACTCATCTCACCTGGGGTTGGAAAGGTTGGAAACAGAAATCTGGAAACAGATTAGTTTTAACTAAAGATGATACCTAAAGATTGATTTATCTTCAACAGTCCAGGCAAAGAAATCAGCAAGAAGCAGTCTATTGTGACAAAAGGGCTATATATATATATATATATAACACAGAATTAAAAGCCCAAGACACAAATACATATATATTCTAGATTCTTAAGATTAGAGTAACTGATTCTCGTTTTTACTAGGTAACAGTATCTACTCTTATCCAACACGGATCCTTGCCTAGTCTTTGTTGTTTCTTTGAGAACTTCTAAATGCAATTTGAGATCCCAAAGACAAAGAATTATAGTTCAGGCCTATATGTAACACACACACATCCCCCCTGCCTTAGCTAAGGTGCAGATCTGTATAGTATAAAAATTCCTTTTAAATCTTTTTCAGTAAAACTGTATTATATTAATCATATTATTCTAACTTATAATAGAGAGCTAGAACCAGGTTGTTACAAATTGCCAACTGTTGTGACCATTTAGTTACTTCTTTTGGTGAAAAGACTTTTAAAAAAGTTAATAGTTATTGGTTGTAGAGCTTTATTATCCTTAAGATTTTTATTAATATTGATTGTTTCCTCATTGCTTATTTGACCCCTATGACAATAATTAAGTGTTGTACCTCATGATTCTTGACAAATGTATCTTTTCTTTTATGTACACTGAGAGTGTATGCACCAAGACAAATTCCTTGTGTGTCCAATAACACTTGGCCAATAAATAATTCTATCCTATCCTATCCTATCCTAGTCTATCTTATTTTTCCTGGACATACAAAATCAGCAATAATTAAAAGGTTAGTGAAATATTAGAAAACTAAAGTGTATATTAAAAGTGAAAGAAAAGAATCTTGAACAATTTTTCATATAAAGGTAATTTTATTTATATTTTCTTTCCAAAGTTTTGTTCCACCAACCTTTGTAATCAGGGGTACGCCCGATCTGGAATGGTGGGTAACATACTAGCTCCCTCTAAGTACATGCCTTTTGGGGTATAAATAATGAAGATGGCTATTTAAATGTTTGTTCTATATTTGTGTCTGATTCCTTCCAAAAGACATCAATGTGCAGTTAAGCAAAATGTAAATGTGTGTCCAAAGTAGTATACCTCAACGAATGGGAGCTCATTTAACAGGTACTTGCTATTATGAGGAAGCTAAGCTACACTGGATACATCTAGTTTAGATAACAATGGTAATTTTCCAAATCATATATGACTTGCAGGTAACTAGAGGACAAATTCAGACTGGCATTTCCTTATATGACATGACATTTTGAAATCAGTCCTCAGCTATATTTTTTAAAATGTAGGGTCAAATAAATAATCATGCATTGGCTCATATGTTCTTAGAGTTGACCTTGCAGAAACAAAACTCTGAAAATCATAACAAGTCACACATAGATCTCTTGTAGAAAAAATCAGTCATGTTGATGCCTGTGATCCTTGAATTTTGTCCACTCTCTTTTTTTAAGGTTTTGTAAAGAAAGTTTTGAACAGCATTTAAAATGTAAACAAAATGAAAGGAAGTTGGCATGCTGTCAAGTAAAGCACTAGCTTCCCGAATAATTTATTTCTCAAGCTGTCCTTAGTTCCACCTAAGCTATTGCTAGAAAATAAAGATAAAGGATGGTTGCACCCCAGTGCTTTGTTTGTGAATGCCAATAAACAGACACAATGAAATTTGGAGTCCGTTGTGAGGGTTATGGTTAGGTCTTATCTTTGTTGCTAAGGCCTGTTCCCCAAATGTCAGATGTTCTAGTTTCCCCCAAAAGAATGGTTTTCATTGGTTACAAAAATACAGGTTATTAGTATTTTTTTTGTTCTAACGAGAAATATATCTAAAGGCTCCTACTGTATCTTAGCAAGCAGAAAGTATCAATCATGATGTACTTGAATCTTGCTTGAATATAAAAGTTTAGAATAGCACCATTCATTTACAATTCCATATTGAATGTCCTTTTATTTTTGATCCTTGGTGGCTTTTAGGGTGGAATAATGTTGCAAATCTGTTATATGGACATCTTCTATTATTTTCCCTTAAAAACTTTTTAAAAGAGCCACATGATTTAATCTTTTGTCCGATTTAGTAAAGGACAGTTATAGCCTACCCTGATTTTATCCAATTTTAAGAAAATCTCACAAAGGTAATACAGTATTAAGTGATATTTGCTTCTCTAAGAGGAAGTACGACATATTTGCTTTCCTTTTGAAATAAATGTGATTTATGAATCCAAACAAAGTATTAATGATAATACAGTGTTCCCTCGATTTTCGCGGGGGATGCGTTCCGAGACCACCCGCGAAAGTCGAATTTCCACAAGTAGAGATGCGGAAGTAAATACACAATTTTTGGCTATGAACAGTATTATAAGCTTTCCCTTACACTTTAAACCCCTAAATTACAATTTCCCACTCCCTTAGCGACCATTTAGATTATTACTCACCATGTTTATTTATGAAAGTTAATTTAAAAAAATATTTATTAAAGGCAGATGAAAGTTTGGCAATGACACATGACATCATAAGGGCGGGAAAAACTGTGGTATAGGGAAAAAACCCGTGAAGTATTTTTTAATTAATATTTTTGAAAAACCGTGGTATAGACTTTTCGCGAAGTTCGAACCCAGGAAAATCGAGGGAACACTGTTATAGTTCATAAACTTGTTTGTTTTCAACTTTAATTAATGGATTTGAGTTTCATTTGAGTTTGTTTGGAAATCCTAGCAGGAAGCAAAGCCATTGTATATTCTTGACCAAAAAGTGGCACACTCCTGCCACACCACTTTCACCTGCTTAAGTGTAAACCCTGGTTGTTATCATAATAATTATGTGTAGTGTTGAGGTGCTGGCCTAGTAATCAGGAGATTGTGAATTCTAGTCCTGCCTTATACATGAAAACTGGCTGGGTGACTTTGGGCCAGTCACATTCTCTCAGCCCAATACAACTCACAGGGTTGTTATTGTGTGGAAAATAAGAGAAAAGAATGTTTATTTATTTATTTGACTTCTATGCCCGAGGGACTCAGGGCGGCTTACAACAATGTATAAGTACAATAATAATAAATACAAAAAAGTAAAACAAGTTGAACAGTTAACTGATGTATCTATCCGATTTTAAACATCTACTGGAAATTTCTATAAGTTTCCAGTGGTTTATTATGATGGGATTCTAAAGAATACAGAGAGAGAGAGAAAGAGAGAGGGAGAGAGGGAGAGACATATATACACACACAGTTACATAAACTTATATATCACACAGACAAAATAAATTTTCATACTGATTCCCCAAGAAGATCAATAATTGAACTAATTGAATGTTCACTCCTACACTAGAAGAATAAATTGGCTTTTGCATGAATTACATGCTCAGTTCCCTTTCTTATCATCAATCAACATCCCAAATGAAGCAAGTAAATTGAAGCTTGCCTCAGCGTATAATTATTAAATACTGTAGTTCTAAGTCAATGGGTTTAGGAATACTTGAAAAAGTATATAGCTGCAACAAGTTAAAAAGCTTTATTATTCACTTATAGGCATATACTCTCTCTGTGTGTGCATGTGTGTGTGTGTGTGAGAGAGAGAGAGAGAGAGAGGGAAGGAGAGAAGGAGAAGGAGAGGGAAAGAGGAAAGTTTATGTTTGTATGGGTTTAAAAAAGAAAAAATGTCATCAACCCATAGAACTACAAATAGTCCTTGTCTTATGACCACAATTGAATGCAAAATTTCTCTTGCTAAGTGACAGAGTTGTTAAGTGAATTTTGCTCCATTTTATGACATTTCTTGTCACAGTTGTTATGTCAATCACTGCAGATGTTAAGTTAGTAACAAGATTGTTAAGTGAATCTGGCTTCCCTATTCACTTTGCTGGTTAGAAGGTTGCAAAAATTGATCACATGACCCTGGGACACCGCAACTGTCATTAATATGAGTAACTTCCAAACACCGAAATTATGATCATGTGACCATGGAGATGCTGCAACGGCAATAAGTGTGAAAAACAGTCATCACTCACTTTTTTCAATGCGGTTGTAACTTTGAACAGTCATTAAATGAACTGTTGGAAATTGATGACTACCTGTGTTATATACATTATTTCTGCGAGGAAACCAAGATCTTTCTTTAATGCTACAACTTGGGCTCTCCAGATAAAAGGACTGAAAATTTCTGGGAGTGCTCACCTGAGGAATAGCAACTTGGGAAAATAAACCTGACTATGAAGAGTTACGGTTCATTTTTTTGTCTAACAGTAGATCAGAAATACAGTTGTGTTTGTTCATTGTTGTTTTTATGAGGCATGCCCATAAAGGAGGCAGTGCAGAATTTCACCAAAGTATGAATAGAAGGAAAGGAGCAGAAAATTGGATAAAGGGGAAGAGTGTTAAAATAATGTTTTCCTATAACTATAAGGAAGCCTATTACTCCAAATGTATTGCTCATAGAATCCTTGTAGATACGCCCTTTTTAAACTGTAATCACTAACCAAATTGGGGGGGGGGAGTAGGTGTAAATACCATATCATACCTTTTCACTTCCTCCTTTTGCCTTCTTTCATTGATATTGATATTAGTGTCGTGACTCATCTTCCAAGGTAGTCCATAGCTGTTCTGCATCCTTTATCTTATATTTGGAGTTTCACAGTTGTTGAATACATCCTTGGCGGCAGCATAATCTGACAGTGGTGCCAGTCAACACCACATAGATGGCTAGACAGAATCAAGATATTTTATTTTTGTTATTTTAAGGTTTTGTAAAATGTGAAAAAGTCTTAGAGAGTTGATAAAGAATCTTAATTCTCTAAGCCTGTATATTTTTTTTATGAGCAAAAGGAAGTGGTTCCATAACATTAGTTTTCAGTAAATGAGATCCCCCTTCATGGTTCACTGCCTTATCATGGCAAAGGGGCTTTCGTAGCTCAGTGAAGCTATGAGCTATGCTGTGCAGGGCCACCCAAGATGGATAGGTCAGAGCAGAGAACTCTGACAAATGTGACCAGTGGAGAAGGAAATGGCAACCCATGAAAACCCCATGGACAGTACCAAAAGGCAAAAATATATGATGCTGGAAGATGAACGCCTCAGGTTAGAACAGTGTTTTCCAACCTTGGCAAATTGAAGATTTTTGGACTTCAATTCCCAGAATTCCCCAGCCAGCGAATGCTGGCTGGGGAATTCTGGGAGTTGAAGTCCAGATATCTTCACAAGTTGCCAAGGTTGGGAAACAATGGATTAGAAGATGTACAATAAGCCAAAAGATAACCAGAATAACAGGCAAGTTTGGCCTTGGAGTACAAAATGAAGCATAGCATAGGCTGGTACAATTTTGTTTTTGAGAATATGATGGTCATAGCAAACACTCTTTTCCAACAACCCAGAGACAACTCTACACATGGACATCACCAGATGGTCAACACAGAAATCAGATTTACTATGTGCTCAGAAGCCAAAGATGAAGAAGCTCTATACGATCAGTAAAAACAAGACCAGGAGCTGACTGTGGTTCAGATCATGAATTTTTCGTTGCAAAATTTAGGCTTAAATTGAAGAAAGTAGGGAAAAGCACTAGATTAGATTAGATTTATTGGATTTATATGCCGCCCCTCTCCGAAAACTCGGGGCGGCTCACAGCAAGACAAAAACAATACCTTCATGGCATCGGACCAGAATATCTCCGAGACCGCCTCCTGCCGCACGAATCCCAGCGACCGATTAGGTCCCACAGAGTGGGCCTTCTCCGGGTCCCGTCAACTAAACAATGCCGGTTGGCGGGTCCCAGGGGAAGAGCCTTCTCTGTGGCGGCGCCGGCTCTCTGGAACCAACTCCCCCCGGAGATTAGAACTGCCCCTACTCTTCCTGCCTTCCGAAAATTCCTTAAGACTCACCTTTGCCGTCAGGCATGGGGAAACTAAACATCTCCCCTGGGCATGTTAATTATACATGGTATGCTTGTGTGTGTGTTTGCTATTACATGGGGTTTTCTTAAATCGTTAAATATTTTAATTAATTGGATTGTTGTGACTGTTTTTACTTGTTGTGAGCCGTCCCGAGTCTCCGGAGAGGGGCGGCATACAAGTCCAACTAATAAATAAATAAATAAATAAATACATAATGACAATCCAATACCCACCAATCCAATGACAATTTTAAGCTAAAATTCATAAAAAACAACCCCAGAGTATTAAAACAAATAAACAAAACACGCATACAATCAATCTAATACCAAAACAACATGGGCAAGGGGGAGATGTTTCAGTTCCCCCATGCCTGACGGCAGAGGTGGGTTTTAAGAAGTTTGCGAAAGGCAAGGAGGGTGGGGGCAATCCTAATCTCAGGGGGGAGCTGGTTCCAGAGGGTCGGAGCCGCCACAGAGAAGGCTCTTCCCCTGGGTCCCGCCAGACGACATAGGCCACTCAGGTATGAACTAAATGATATCCCTGATGAATACACAGTAGTGGTGATAAATAGATTTAAGGAATTAGATATGATAAACAGAGTGCTTGAACAACTATGCAATATTGTACAAGAGATAGCAACTAAAACCATGCCAAAGAAAAAGAAATGCAAGAAAGCAAAATGGCTGCCTGAGAAAGCTTTACGAATAGCTGAGGAAAGAAGGGACACAGCAGATAAGGGAGAAAAAGGAAGATACACCCTATTGAATTCAGAAAATACAGAGAATAGCTAGAAGAGATAAGAATGCCTTCTTAAATGAACAGTACAAAGAACTATGGTGCTGGAGAAGACTCCTGGGAGTCCCTTATACTGCAAGGTGAATGAACAAGTCAGTTCTAGAGGAGATCAACCCTGACTGCTCTTTAGAAGGCCAGATCCTGAAGATGGAGCTCAAATACTTTGGCCACCTAATGAGAAGGAAGGATTCACTGGAGAAGAGCCTAATGCTGGGAACAATTGAAGGCAAAAGCAGAAGGGGATGGCAGAGAATGAGGTGACTAGATAGTCACTGAAGCAATGGTGTGAGCTTAAATGACTTTGGGGGATGGGTGGGTAGAGGGCAGAAAGGCCTGGAGGAATGATGTCCATGGGGTCGTGATGGGTCAGACATGAGCTCACAACTAACAACAGCAACAAAAGGATATCATTTTGGAACAATGGTGTTCAGTGCAATTCAGAAAAATAACAAGATGCCAAATTTGAGGAAATAACATATTAAGCAAAATCAGAAAGCTTTTTCACAGGTTCGGTGACCTCATTTTATCTATTTCTGTCTGTTAAAAGCAGACATTATCTTAGACATGCTAGCAGAATTTATGCATAAATACACAAGTAAAGGTTACCTTATGTTACCTTACAAAAGAAAGGTAGCGTGCTAATTGATTCAGAAGCAATAATTGAATTACTGCACTGGAGCCATCCACGATTGAGGCTAATCTGATCTTGGATGATATAGTATTCCAGAAGAAATGTGCTATGTCTGAAAAGGCACACTGCCAATGCCCCATAGTATTACATTCTTCAATTGAAAAGAGCCAGAAAATACCCCTTCTGTTGGACTTAATGAGATGAGTAGTTACAATTGGGCAGAGGCAATCTCAAAATTAACCAAGCCTCATGCCAGGGAAAACTTTATACATGACACCGGCATCTTAAACTTATGCTAGGAGTCAATGCAGCAGAAGTAAAACATCAGCATACTGAATTGTGATTTTATAGCTGCACTCTGGACTAGGTGTATCTTTTAACGGCAGCTTCATATTCAGCATATTGAATAACCAGTGCAAAGTTTCCTCAACTTTGCAAACATAGTATCATATGCCAAAAGTATGTGAGGTTTTGATTTGCTGAGCATTGCTCCAAGGAAGCAATCTCTTTTTGCTTAAGGGCTGATTCATAGGGGTTTCCCCCCCTGCAGTCTATAGTACACTTAGTAACTGTCTCTAGATCAGTTTGAAAGGTTCTATCTTCTCTCTCATTTTCCCTCAATGTGTAGTCTTCATGGTCATATATTACTATTCCCCAGAGCATGAAGCCTGGGTAGGTTAGTATAGAGGATAGACCAGCGGCCCCCAAACTACGGCCCACGGGCCACATGCGGCCCGCTGAGGCCATTTATCTGGCCCGTGGGTCTTTTCCAAGGCCGCACTGGAAAAGCAGTGAGAACGTCCCCCTCAATCTCATCTCACCCGAGGTAAAGTAAGGCTTGCTGAAAGCCGAGCTGGGCACAACACACACACATACACGCACACACCCGCCTCCTCCTCCTCTTTGAGTTGCTAGCCCCCGTTTTCTGAACGGGGATTGAATGGGAGTCCGGGGTCGGAGGGTGGAGGCTTGTCGGGCGAGTCCTCCGCGGGGAGAGAAGAGGGAGGGTGAAAGAGGGAAGAGAGAGAGAGAGAGAGAAGTGGAGAGAGAGAAAGAAAAGGAAAAGAGAATGGAAAAAGAGCGAGGGAAAGAGAAGTGGAGAAGAAGGAAGGAGGGAGGGAAGGGAGGGAGGGAAGGAAGGGGGAGAAAGAAGAAGAGAAAAAGGGAGGGAGGGAGGAAGAGAGAGAGAAAGACAGAGAGAAAGACAGAGAGAGCAAGAGACAGAAAGAAAGAAAGAAAGAAAGAAAGAGAAAGACAGAGAGCAAGAGAGAGAGAGAAAGAAAGCAAGAGAGAGAGAGAAAGAGAGTGAGAGTGAGAGACAAAGAAATAAGGTATGTGCAGTGTGCATAGGGCCCTCCAACAGTCCGAGGGACAGTGAACTGGCCCCCTGTGTAAAATGTTTGGGGACCCCTGGGATAGACTGTTACCCAAGCAGCAGATCCCCCCATCTCCACGTCTCCAGAGCATGATACCACGGTCTTTCCAGACTGAAGGATGCTAATGCAACATTACTATTGGAAAGAAAATACTATTCTGATCCTTGTTGTCATTAGAAATCGTCTTGTCTCTCATGAGCTTCTTAAACTTGTCATCATTCTTCTCCCTAGAATTAAGATCTTCTCTAGCACATTCCAAGTTTAGCCACGTTTGAGCCAAAGAAAATAAAAATTATGTATCTCTTTGGCATCTCTGCCCTGAAACACTAGATTATTGTCGGTTGGTTGACATTATTTTTACCTTTCAATAATTAAACTGGATTTTTGTATTTTCCATTTTCATAGCGAATAATTTTAAGTGTTTATTATTTCTAAGGGTTCCAATAATTTCTGAAAGAGGATGCTGTTTTGTCCTTCACTTTTGATTTTAGGTATCATCATTTTCAACACTTCTAATACATCAATATAGTTGACAAGTACCAATGAAATGCATTTGAGTACAGTATACATTCTTATTTATCTTTCTATTCCAAATCACTCTATTCTGAAAAGAATTGCTTACATAATCGGGCCCTGGGTTCCAGAGATCTATTCAGATGCCTCTATTGTTGAAGGGATAATTTTTATTTCTTTCAACTGTGGGTTTTATTTCCAGTTCTTAAGATATTGTTGTTATTATTATTATGGTCTTATTTGTTTTTGCTATTTCTACATTCTTGTTTTTTATCTATTATTGTGTGCTGCCAACATCATCTTGTCTGAGACAGCCAGCTCTATAAATTTGATTAATGAATGAACTGATTAATACGTTCCTTCAAACGTACTGTAGCTTCTTGTTCATTATAAGGTTCTTCAGAAAAATAATCAGATGTTCTGTCACTCAGGGCCTTCCGCCTTAATATAGTCCACACTCTGACATGATTTACAGAAATTAAAGCCTTGCATTATCAAGAAAGCAAAATATACAAGCAAGGAAGCCTTGCATTATCAAGAAAGCAAAAATTATTTTTGTGCCGATTTTTTTTAAAAGGTGAAGGCAAGATGGCAACGCATGCACAGTGCTGGAAACTTAGCTTCTGCACATGCTCAGAAGAAAGAACCGCCCCCAAATAAAAAAGTAATTCTCCTCCCAAAATCTAAAAAAAGATGGTGGTGTCCACGGACCATCATCGACTGAACCAGTTCCATAACGACATTGTGACATCACCACTGGATTACTACTAGTTCAGGTTAACTGGTCCAAACTGGAAGGAACCACATTTGATTAGCTTGCATCTTTTTTTATATATATAGGCACATGGACTAAACTTTTCAAATTGTTAGGTCACAGAGTCTGGCTATAATATTTGCTAGCCTTTTCTTGCGGAAAAGGCTCGGACGCCGCAGCCGTGCCTCCTTCTTTAATTTCTTTCACCACCATGCCCACAATCATGTCAGTTTACCCCATGAAAAAGCAGAAGCTGGAGCAGCTCAAGCAACACACCACCATGGTGGCCGATGATCGTGGTGGCTGACTCAGAGCCCTCCCGACCTCCCCCTCCCACCCACCGCCTGCTTGAAGCTGCCGGCCGGGATCCTGAATAACTGGCCGGCAGAACCTGCCTCCCGGCCCTCTTGCCCGGCGGGAGGCGAAGCACTGGAGGTGGGGGTTGTCAGGCTTGGGAGGCAGGTTCTGCCAGCTGGCTATTCAGGATCCCGGGCAGCATCTCCCCCTCCTGTCCACCGGCTGCTTGAAGCCTGCCGGGCCAGAGGGGTTCGGGTTCGGGTTCGGGTTCAGCGAACCTACCCAAACTCTGATGTCGAGTTCATCCGAACCCGCCAAACCCGAACTTAAGTGGGTTTGCCCAACACTAGTTCTGATTCTTTTTGCCAATGTTCAAGACAGAGCATTTGTTGGTTGAGATTTGGAGTTGCCAGATATTTGACCATTCTGACAGAGCCAAGGTCTTTTTGAGGGTAGCAGTGTTATTGGTGGTGTTGAAGAGTTTTACATCATCGACAAAGAAAACACAGTCACTGGTAATGTGATCACAAAGCTCTTTTATATAGAATATAAGAGTATTGGTCGTCTTGATTGAGATACCTTTCTTCAAATTTTCTCACTTTCAATTAGAAATCAGTGCTTAGTTCTTCTTCTTCTTCCAGACTTTAATCTTCTCCCTTTCTCTCTCTCTCTGACTTCATTTGTATGTTTTAATACATGATAGCTTGTTCTGAAAACCGCTTTGATTTTTTTCATCTGAAATTTGGAGACTTTACTTTTCAACTTTGTTTTCATCACCTGTTTCATTTGTTTATTTATTTATTTATAGGTTACATGTACTGCAACTTTTAAAATATATTCTTGCATTCTGTTTGCATGATTTTCAGGTGATATGTTGCTGGTTGTTCATCAATTCTATTTGATTTTTAAGATTATCACATGCCTATCAAATACAAATAATGATAGGTATGGAAGTATTATGCCTGACATTTTGGTAACATTTCTCCAATTTCTGTTTTATAGCTGATCTGATTCTGAAATTGCCCATCCAATTACTTCTTGCTGTGCAGTTGCATTTATAGTGCTTCAAATGTTGGAAGATAATAAACAATTCTCTCTACAAAATTAGCTTGTCTCCTGGATTGTTTTAACCACTTCAGGTTTTCTTATAATTCTAGGCTCATACATATCTTCAGTGTTTCTGTTTCAGTCACCTATTAATAGTCAAAATTCTTTTTAGCTGCTAAATCTTCCTTACGTTGTAATTTCTTCTCAAGTAGCGGCATGCATTTATACAAGATTTGCATTCATTGGTTAACTGTAATTGGCACAATCTTGATAGTTATTAGGCTTTAGCTGAATACATATTTAGTTATGTCCACATTCAAAATAAACTAACTGATACACAGGGAAAAAACATGCAAATTAAAATCTTTCATAAATATGCTGTCTCATAAAGTAGACGTAAAGATTTCCCTTTTCCAGTCATATCCAACTTTGCAGGGTGATGCTCATCTCCATTTCTTAGCCAAGGTAGCTAGCATTGTCTGAAGACATTTCCATGGTCATGTGGTCAGCACAATTATATGCCGAGGCACACAGAGTACTGTTACCTTCCCACTAAAGTGGTACCTATTTATCAACTGTTTTTGAACTGCTAGGTTGGCAGACAGGAGCCGGGGTGCAAGTAATGGAAGCTAACCTCATCATGCATGCTCAGGTCTCGAACCCAGGCTGTCAGCTTTCCAGTTTTCCATGCACAGGCATAAAAACACAGACATACGCAGTGAGGTGGAAAGAGAGGCAGAGTTAGTCTTGGCATTAGAGTTTTTAACGTAAAAAAGAATCTGGTGGATATAGACCTGGTTAGTCATAGTTTTTATCGCCTATATCAGTGATGGTGAGCGGGTGCCAAAAGGGTGCACATGTGTGATAGTGTGAGCACATGTGCCCTCATCCAAAATCCAATGCTCTCCATCCCCTGTGCATGTGCACCATCTGCCCTCCCCCCCCCCCACTGATGGCCCCGTGCATGCACATAGGCCTCAGTGAAGCCTCAGGACTTCTGGTAGGCCCATTGGGCCATTTTTGGCCATCCCCAGGCTTCAGGAGGCTTTCCGAAATCCTGAAGAGAGCGAAAATGGTCAAAAATATGGTCAAAAATCATCTGGCTAGCACATACACGTGCACTGGAGCTGACATAGGGCAATGCCTCAGATGCCCTCAGAAATGGCTCCGCATACCACCTGTGGCCTATATAGCTGCTCCGAGTCATTGGAGAGGGGCGGCATACAAATCAAATCAAATCAAATCAAATCAATAAATATAGTGCACCGTTTTCTTGAATTTATGGCTTACTTAAATTAAAGGCAGGAGTGACATTCTTTTGAATGAACATTCACTAGCTAGTAGCTGAAGGAGAAAGTTTTCTAAGCAAATGGTTTTATTCTTAAGAATTCATGAACTTCAAAATATTTTTGAGCACACGGGCAGTTGGAGCATTTCAGAAGAAGAAGGAGCTAACTTTTATTGGATAAATCATGTCTCTACAACAGTCATTGCAAAAATTTTCTATCTGTTATAAGAGACAGGCATAGCTGTGATCTAAATTCAGTGAGGAAAGAGAGAAAAGAGAAAAGAGAGAAGCTTTTACTGGAAATACAACTTTGCAGGTAAAGTTTAAGTGACCTAACAGTCTGAAACTGTTCCCAGGCCATTTATTTGGCTGCCTAAACTCTTCAATAAGTGCTTTCAAATGCTGTAATTTTTCCTATGGGAGTTCTTGCCTCCATGGAAACATAATCCAGCTTGACTTCTGTAGCTTTTTCCCAGTCAAAGAACCTACCCACTTTCCTACTTTATAATATGTGGCAGCAATTACCTTGAAACAAAGAGTGCTGTGTTTGATGCAGAGATTTGGTCTGTTTTGACTTTGCATCTCTGTCTTGGAGAGGAATTGTCATCATTCTTGATTGAGCTCGGGGAAATTTAATGAGAGTCAGTGTGTTATCATTAGCTATTGGACTGCACCCGTCATTCTTTGATTAGTGTATTATGAAAAGAATGAATTATAATATTGATAGCAGCATAAAATATATCAATGAGCAAAAATAATATTTCAGTAGATCAACATATACAATACAAAATGACAACTCAAACTCTGAATAAGAAAGACTTTGAGTTGTGGGAACCTTTCCAATTATGGTCATAGAATTGTATTTTTAACATAAAATAAATTTAAAACAATAAACCACAACAAGGCCCTAATAAAACTTGCATCTACCAACCATAGTATGACAGCTCTATCAATATCCTCTGGGAGAAGTCATATCTTTACCACTTTCCTGAAGGAATTGATTATCAATGGGCTTTGAAACATGCCCACCCAGTCAAATTCTTAGGATGTGTAGAAACTATACATATAGGCCTTTAAATATGACAGCTATGACCTTGAATTGCTCCTATAAGCCTCCTTGGAACCTATGGAGCTCACTAACAATAGTATTATATGTGTTAGTGAATTGTGCTCCCTACTTCCCAAACTTCTACATTCTTGATCAGCTGCAGCTTCCCTATAGATTTGTTATTGAAGGGCAATCTTGAATAATAGCAGTAGTCTAATTGGGATGTATCTAAGGCAGAAGTGCCATTGAGCAACACACTCCCTGCTCCCAATCTATGAAAGAATGCATTGGCAAACAAGATGCATTTGGGCAAAGGTCTTCCTTTTCCGGCTTTCACTTGGTCTTCAAGCAGAAATTGAGCATCTAATCAACTCAGATTGTGTACCAGGGTTATCTCAGCCAGAGATAAAAATGGTAAATCACTAGATATGAGGCCCACAGTCGTTCAGTTTTGTCAGGGTTGAGCCAAAGGTAGTTCTTCTCCATCCAAGCCTGTATAGCCCTGATGGTGAACCTATGGAACGTGTGCTGGAAGTGGCACACAGATCCATCTCTCTGGATTCAATCTTATATACACTTCCATTGGAAAAAAGAGAAAGTAGTAACAGATAATTGTATACCGTATCTTTTGGAGTATAAGACACACATTCTCCCCCACCCCCAGAAGAGGGTGGAAATGTTGGTGCACGTTATACACCGAATACAGCCATTTTTGCTGTCCCGAAGCCCCACCTCCTGCATCCCATTTTTCTGGAAAATGGGCCTGTTTTTCACAAAAATGGGGTGGACAGTGGGTCTGAGAAGCCTGCAGGGAGCTCCTGGGGACTGGGAGAAGGCAAAAATACCCACATTTCTGTAAAAAAATGGACACAAAATGGCTGTTTTTCCACAAAAATGGAGGCATTTTTGCCACCCCACCACCACCTAGGAGTTTTCTGCAGGCCTCCTAAACCCTTTACCCACCACATTCTTATGAAAAAACAGGCAAAAATGGTCAGTTTTTTGCTGAAACAGAACTGCTTTTGCCTCCTAGTTACCCCATCTAGCATGATTGGAGGAGGAATACTGGGAGTTGAAGTCCACTAGTCTTAAAGCTGTCAGGTTTGAAGACCCCTGAGTTAGGGGATAGGAGTGCAAGGGTCTTCAAACTTGGCAAGTTTGAAACTTGTAGACTTCAACTCCCATTCCTGAGCTAGCATGACTGGAGGAGGGATTCTTGGAGTTGAAGTCCACAAGTCTTAAACCTGTCAAGTTTGAAGTTTGTAAAAAGTGTATATGGTTGTAAAAAGTATACATGTTTGAAAAAAGTATTCTGCTACACTGGTATTTTATTAAATAGCACATTACTAAACCATTTGGTTCAGAATACTTTTTTCCTTGTTTTCCGCCTCTAAAATCTAGGTGCGTCTTATACTCCAGTGCATCTTATATTCCGATAAAATGTAATTTGGATTCAATGTCCCAAAAATTCTTTGGAGTATACATGAAGTTTATCGTCAGCAGTTATATGCTACATCCATGAATTGACACATCTTTTGGATATCAAATCTGAAACATAGTCTGAGTGCATATACAACTATATAAACAATAAATCCACACTGAAATACTAAGATTATAATTAAAAGATAAAAAGATAAAAGAATACAGGTGAAACTCAAAAAATTAGAATATCATGCAAAAGTTCATTTATTTCGGTAATGCAACTTAAAAGGTGAAATGTAATATATGAGACACACTCATTACATGCAAGGCAAGATAGTTCAAGCTGTTATTTGTCATAATTGTGATGATTAGGGGGTACAGTTCATGAAAACCCCAAATCCACAGTCCCATAAAATTAGAATATTACGTGCAATCAATAAAACAAGGATTGTACATCACCTGTAGAACAATATCGGACCTCTGAAAAGTATAAGGATGCATATGAATTTGGTTTGGGTCCCTTTTGCAGCAATTACTGCCTCAATGTGGTGTGGCATGGAAGCTCTCATCCTGTGGCATGGCTGAAGTGTTATGGAAGACCAGGATGCTTCAACAGCGGTCTCCAGCTCTTCTGCATTGTTTGGTCTCATGTCTCTCATCTTTCTCTTGGCAATGCCCCATAGATTCTTTATGGGGTTCAGGTCAGGCGAGTTTGCCGGCCAATCAAGCACAGTAATCCCATGGTCATTGGAACCAGGTTTTGGTGCTTTTGGCAGTGTGGGCAGGTGACAAGTCCTGCTGGAAAATGAAGTCAGCATCCCCATAAAGCTCGTCTGCAGACAGAAGCATGAAATGCTCCAAAATCTGCTGGTAGATGGCTGCATTGATCCTGGACTTATAAAAGCAAAGTGAACCAACACCAGCAGATGACATGGCTCCCCAAATCATCACAGACTGTGGAAACTTCACACTGGACTTCAAGCATCAAACCAAGTACTGAGTACATATGCATCCTTATACTTTTCAGAGGTCCGATATTGTTCTACAGGTATGTACAATCCTTGTTTTATTGATTGCACGTAATATTCTAATTTTGCAGTGTGTGCCTCTCCATTCTTCCTCCATACTCTGGGTCCTTGGTTTCCAAATGAGATGCAAGGGTTTTCATGTAATGAGTCTCTCTCATATATTATGTTTCACCTTTTGCATTGCATTACTGAAATAAATGAACTTTTGCACGATATTCTAATTTTTCGAGTTTCACCTGTAGGTATTTCTAACTTGTTTGGAGAAGGCTTCCAAGTATACTATGGATAGCCAAGAAAACAACCAAACAATCAATTCAAAATTCTCATTTGAATACCAGTCTCAAATGATCACATTATAGAAAGAACTAGATCTCTGAAAAAGTCTATAATCCTGGGAAAGGAAGAAGAAAAGAGGGTTATTGTCAGCCAGATAGATTGACTTAATTATTGCTATAATGGGAACACTGTGGGAAGACTTGATTGTCCTGGGGAGAATCTATCTATTGGCCACTAAGAGTTTACACTGACTTGATGGCGCATAATGAAACCAACATCCCAAAATATTCCTCATGAGTAAGCATTGAAAGAGAAATCAGTTGCCATACAAACGGGATGAAGAAGGGCGGCCTAGCAATTGAAATATTAAAGTAAATTAACAGATTTAGGATTGAGTTGCTAGTTGGTTTGAATATTGTGTATTCACTATAATCACTGATCCAGAGCAAAAAGTTTGTAGTATTCAATTGGTGGAATGACATCCACTAACAGCACAGATTTTTCCGCTTCCTATGTTTTCATCTTTATATATCTTACCCAAATTTGCTGTGGATGTTTAGATCAGGTGAACAAGAGAAAGAAAGTAACATTTTAATATTAGAAGATGTTAAGTCTGTAAAAAGAAATTCTGTAAAAATACTGTCTCTGTCAATTTAAAAATGTGAATAAATCAAGGTCGTGTCTGATTGGTTAAGACGCGCGGCCGTTTCTTTTAGGCGCGAGCCTTTAAAGTATAAATAGGGCTGTTTTGACACTGACAGCCCAGACGCGTTCCTTGCTGAAGTCACTTGCAAGAGAGCTGAATAAACGGAACCGTCTTTAAGAATTCCTGTGTGGTCTGCATCATTTCACTGGCGATGAGAGAACGACGAATCCACGTGTCAAGCATGAATAACCTCCAGATCGGCCGGGCTCCCGACTACTTCGACCCCGAAAAGTCATCATGGGACGCCTACATGGCAAAATTCGAGATTTTCCTCGAAGCTGCAGGAATGGGAGAAGCCGAAGCCGACAGGAAGCGGGCGATTTTTCTCAATTATTGCGGTACAGACATCTTCGACCTCGTCCAAACGCTGACCGACCCGCTCCCGGCTAAAGCTGTTCTGTGGGACGACCTTCAAGAAAGACTCGCGTTGTGTCATTCTTGAAAATTGGTGTCTGTAGACGACGGCAGGTTTTGTTGGTTTAAAGTGTTGGTTTAAAGTGATTTTGTTTAAACCAACAAAACCTGCCGTCGTCTACAGACACCAATTTTCAAGAATGACACAACGTGAGTCGGAATCCATAAACCAATTCGCCACGCGACTTCGTACGGTGCTGTCAAAGTGCAAATTTGACAGCCCGGAAGCTCGCCTCACCGACGCTCTTATTTTTGGAATGAAAAACGCCGCAGTCCGGAATAAAATCCTAACTGAAGACGAGCCAACGCTTCAATCTGTTATTAAGCTGGCTCAAACTGCCGAAGTAGCTGACGCGGCCGCAAAAGAACTCAAAGAACACGAGAAAAAAGAAACCGTTTCTAAAATCTCCGTTGCTGTCTCCCACGCCGAGGCACCAGATGACCTCAGCCCAGCTGCTACGGACGACGACACCTGTCTCCTGCTGCCATCTGACCAACCCAGACAGCCCAGATACCAACGACCATCCAACCCTTGCCCCGGATGCCGAGGGAACCACTCACGACAACGCTGCCCGTTCCGAGACGCCATTTGCCGCCGTTGCAACCGGCGCGGGCACATCGCCGAGGCATGCAGAGCGCCCCTTCCCGAGGAGTCCTTCTTTGCACCCCGCCAACAAAGATTTAACAACCAGGCACAACAACCGCGAGACAACAAATTTTCCAGAGGCTTCAACCGAAGAAACTACTCCACCGCTAACCGTGACTACTCACGAGGTAACGCACAAACTTACGTAAATTGCGCAAATACGGAAAAAGGGAGCAAAATTGTCATTTCGTTACTTTTAAATGGCAAACCTTGTAATTTTGAATTGGACACAGGGTCAAAGTATTCTATTATGCCTTGGGACAAATTTAAAATGTATATGCCTAATTTTTTGAAAACTGATTTTCTGCAGACAACTCTGGTCATAAGGGATTTTCAGGGAAATGTTATACCTGTATTAGGGAAAGTGGATGTGCCTGTCCAATTTAAGCAATGTAAATGTTCTCTTCCATTGGTTGTGGTTGAGGGAGCTAAACACTCCCTCCTTGGGTTAACGTGGATGTCTCCTCTGGGCATTGAAATATTGGGAATTTGTAAAATTAATGCTGATAATGATATTCCTGATTTTGTGCATGAGTTCCCTGAGGTTTTCAGCCCTACATTGGGCACATATAATGGGGCCCCTATTTCTTTTTCTCTAGACCCCAAGGTTCCCCCTGTCAGACTCAAGCCTCGCAGGGTTCCTTTACCGCTCCTCCCTAAATTGGACATCCAACTGGATAAACTAATAGCTCAGGGCATCTTAGTCCCGGTGGAGCAAGGGCCATGGGAAACCCCTATAGTAACACCGCTTAAACCTGATGGTTCGTTAAGGGTCTGTGCAGACTACAAAGCAACCATTAACAAGGCCCTCCAACACCACCCTTATCCAATTCCAGTAGTCCAACAGCTCCTGCATTCATTAGGGGAAGGAAGGGTCTTCTCTAAAATCGACCTTGCGCAAGCATACCAACAGCTTCCGGTCGATGAGGCCACATCTCTGGCACAGACCATAGTAACTCACAGGGGTGCTTTCAGATGCACCCGCTTACAATTTGGAGTTAGCATAGCCCCGGGCATTTTCCAAAGCCTCATGGAGCGCTTACTGGCAGGCATCAAAGGAACCACCCCATATTTTGATGATATCCTTATCTCAGGGGAAAACCAATCACAATTAAATGAAAGAATTAGGGAAGTATTGTCCAGGCTACAATCTAGGGGTTTAAGAGTAAAAGCAGACAAATGTGTATGGGGAGCCAACAGCATCGAATTCCTGGGTTACAGAATAGACGGTGAGGGAATCCACCCCACAACAGAAAAATTAAAAGCCATAACAGAAGCACCCGAGCCAAATAATAAGACAGAACTCCAAGCATTTCTGGGCCTTCTTAATTTTTATTCTGTCTTTCTAAAACAGAAGGCAACGGCAGCAGAACCTCTACACCGACTGCTGCAGAAGGGAATTCCCTGGACCTGGGGCACACCTGAGCGCGAAGCTTTTCGCAAAATAAAACAATTATTAACATCTAAAAGCGTAGTGGTTCAATACAGCTCAATATTGCCCATAAGGCTTACATGTGACGCTTCGGCTTATGGAGTAGGCGGAGTATTGGCCCATATAATGCCTAACAAAACAGAGGCCCCAATCGCTTTTTTCTCCAGGACATTGTCCATGGCCGAAAGAAATTATAGCCAACTGGACAAAGAGGCATTGGTCCTAGTATCTAGCGTGAAGAAATTTCACAACTACCTGTGTGGGAGGAAATTTGAACTAGTCACAGATCACAAACCCCTTTTAGGTCTACTAGCTTCTAACAAGCCAACTCCTCCTTTCATGTCCCCCAGATTAATTAGGTGGGCACTATTTTTATCCGGTTATCAATACGAATTAACCCACAAAGGTGGAAAAGCAATAAACCATGCAGATGGCTTAAGCAGATGCCCCATGGCAGACTTAGTTAAAGACCCAACCCCGTCAGAGGACATATTGCTTCTAGACTTTGAGGAAAACCCTTTGACCACAGCCAAAGAGGTAGCTGAATACACCAGGAAGGACCCAACATTACTACAAGTAATCAATTGCATTCAAAGGGGTTGGTTGGGAGGCCCTGAGGAAGCAGGACTAACAGATTTTAAATCAAAAAGGTTGGAATTGTCCTACATGAAGGGTTGTGTGTTATGGGGTGACAGGGTGGTCATTCCCAACAGTCTAAAACAGAAAGTGTTATGTATGCTGCATGAGGGCCACCCAGGCATTGTCAGAATGAAGGGTTTGGCCAGGGGACACTTGTGGTGGCCAGGCCTAGACACTGACATCGAGCAGTGGGTAGCAAACTGTGACCCGTGCCAGGAGTCACGTCCCAATCCCCCTAAGACAACACCGGTTGAATGGGAGAAACCCACTGGGCCATGGTCACGCATACACATCGATTTTGCGGGCCCTATTGGATCTCAGAATTTTTTGATTGTAGTAGATGCTTTCTCTAGATGGGTAGAAATAATAGCCATGCAAAACATCACTACTTGCGCCACTATAAAGGCTCTGTACCATTTGTTTGCCACCCATGGGTGTCCAGACATCCTGGTTTCTGATAACGGGCCACAATTGACTGCCAGACAATTTGAATGTTTTTTAAGTAATTTGGGGGTCAGACACGCCCTCACATCTCCTTATTCCCCATGGGTTAATGGTCTGGCAGAGCGTTATGTTCGGGTAGCCAAGGAAGCATTGCGCAGGGCAGGCCCAGGAGAAATACAACACAATTTAGATAAATTCTTATTAATGCAGCACATAACCCCAAATTCCATCACGAACAAAAGTCCTGCAGAAATTTTATTGGGTCGAAAAATAAGGTCCCCTCTGGACAGGTTGCACCCCCGTTATTGTACAAATAATTATAATGATATAATCTGTGTAAATCCTGAAAGAAGTTTGTACCTAGGGCAAAATGTATTTGCAAAAAATTTTGATGGGGGTTTAAATTGGCTCAAAGGGAAAATAATCCAGCAAACAGCTCCTAAAACATATATCATTCTGCTAGAGGATGGCCGCACATGGAAGCGGCACATTGATCACTTGCGGGGGCGTTTAAACAACGAACAGGCCGCTAACAACAATTCTTCCCCCCAAGCAGACTCTCACACACAGCCTGAACTTTTTGATTATCAAATGGACTCACCACGGCCAGAAGTATCCGCAAACGACTCCGAGCCGACCTCCTCATCTGAAATCGGTGCAACGCCAACATATCCGCGATCGCAGGCCGGAGCCCCAACTCGGGCCCAGCCGCAAGCAAGAGAACACAACGAGCCATCCTCCTCTGTGGAAATCCCGGACGCGAATGATCTGCGCAGGTCTGATCGGACTTCACACAGGCCAAGCAGACTGGAGGATTATATCACATGGCTCACTGATTGACAGTTGTTCTCAACCAATGAGGGAGGGGTGTTAAGTCTGTAAAAAGAAATTCTGTAAAAATACTGTCTCTGTCAATTTAAAAATGTGAATAAATCAAGGTCGCGTCTGATTGGTTAAGACGCGCGGCCGTTTCTTTTAGGCGCGAGCCTTTAAAGTATAAATAGGGCTGTTTTGACACTGACAGCCCAGACGCGTTCCTTGCTGAAGTCACTTGCAAGAGAGCTGAATAAACGGAACCGTCTTTAAGAATTCCTGTGTGGTCTGCATCATTTCAGAAGATATCTGTCATTTGAGACATAATCAGTGAAGGGGTATCAAAAATTTTACTACCACACTGTGGGTGTGGCTTATGCAGGACGCCCTGCATTTTCTTTCAACATCTTTCAGTGCAAATTGGGCGCTCTAGGGTGGAGCTCCGTTTTTGCTACGTCACTGCGTTCCACCCCATCCGGGCAGTAGCTCACCCCTGGATATAATATGGTCTCTAACCCCTTTTGCAGTGGTATCTGCAAGTGGGAAGTAGTAAAATCAAGAATTTGGTTATGACCACATGATTAAACTCTTGATCTTTAGGTATGGAACTTTAATTGCATGGCCAAACTACCTTCTTAGTAGATTTGATCTCACCTGCAGATGAATATTTCTGTTAAAATCTCAATATCTCTCTTATACTTACAAACTGTGAAATATAAATCATTTTTACATTTTATTTCACCATTTTTTTCTTCAGCCTTTGGAGGCTAATAAATTATTATAGTCAATTCATTATCATTTTCTCAGTTTGAATGATCTGAAATTGAATTGATCTTGAAATCTTCACTATATCTGTGTTTTATTACATAGTCATAATGAAGCTATTTTAACAATTTCTGACCTGCATATTAAACTTTTTATATTGAAATGAACTTTATATTCACAAAGCAAAGAGACCTTTCACATCAATCTAGTTATATCTATCTAGAGGCAAATTCTGTTGGATTTTAAAAGGCAAAATGCTTTGAAGTAAGGTCATTTTAGATAGTTTGTTAACATTAATAAGTGACTTGTATAAGATGTTATAAACATACTTTTTTTCTTTTTAAATGCTAAACTTCACATTTTTCCTTTAAACTTTCATCATTTCAGCATATTGCTTAAGCCTGTCTAGATTTTTAAAATATTCTCTTCCTCTTCTAAAATTTCATCCATTCTTAGTTTCTTGTCACTGAAAAATGTAATACTCAATCTCTTCTTACAGGCAATTAATACAAACACTGGCTCAAGACAATTTTTCCCTCTTCCAAATATTTTTTAATTAAGTATTATAAATGGAAAGAATAAAAGCCAATATGAAAAAACAGATAATACAAACAAAAAATATTTCATATGTACTCTTCAGAAAGCATAAAACTAAATACAGATGTTCCTAGACTTATGATTGGTCACTTAACAGCCATTCAGAGTTATAGTGGACCCTCCAAAAGATACTTATGACCTAAGTTATAGCTCCTGTAGCCACACAGCACAGGAGGAAATGAACCAGCAGTGAGGTAAGTTAGAATCTACTCCTGCTGCAGCAGCTCCAAGCAGTGAAGGGCTGTAAATTTTTTTTACTACCACATGGTTATTTTGTGGATGTGGCTTACTGGCCATGTGACTAGGTGAGGGTGGCTTGATGATCATGTGACCAGGGGGGTTGGCTTAAAGGTTATGTGACTACCTTAAAGGTGGCCAACTTAACATCACTCACATCAAGAGTTTGGATTAGGGTTAGGGTGCCTGGCCTCTCCTCGCCTGAAAGAGATACAATTTCCCTATTTACTATTATTGAACATCCAAAATATTTAATTCTATGTATATATGCCATGTGTGTACATACATATTACATGCAGCACACAAAAATATACATTATCTACTATATAAACTGTATGTGTATGTACACACATACACACAAACGCATGCACAGCTCTTCTAAAATTATATACATTTAACCTTATTTTCTGCGATAGAAAAAAAATACCTAAACCCCAGAAGGGAATTTTTTTTTTAAAAAAAAAGCAATTTCCCCCCCTACCGGTTCTGCATACCTGACCAAAATTTTTCTACCGGTTCTGCATACCTGACCATACCCATAAGAGCCCATCACTGGCTCCAACCCTATCTTCCCCCTCACACTGGCTCTCTGCAGACCTTAATGCAAGTTGTGCTAAGGTCTCAAAATGGAGCAGTTTGTCTCTTACCCGTGTGCCAGGCAGCAAAACAACTTGTTCCAGTGCTAGGGAAAGCTTTGGAGCTCTTCAAAAGATAAGTAAGGAGGAAGGTATTTGGCCTGGTAGGATGAGAATCAAGCTCAAGGTTTTGGGGAAAATCATTGAAAGTGGGAAAAATCATGTGTGGCCCAAGAGGCAGGTAGCACGGAGTGTGGTGGGGGATGAGGGAGGTCTTGGGAGGGCCAGGTCAAGTGGCTTGGGCTTATGGTAGGCTGCCAAGGGCCTCCCCCACTTTTTCAATCACTTTATCTTTCAATTAATGACCTGCATGTTTGTTTAATGATTCATTGGGTACATCAGGAATGGGGGCATCATTGAGATGGCCATCACAACATGCAACCATAATGGGCAGACGCCATTACAGTTGTATCTCAAGAACTACCAGTACCAAATCCAGACATATATGTATAATGAAATGATATGCACTGTAGAGTTCTTGGTGGTCTCAGAGCTTGGTTGTGTGCTTGTAGACTTTTCATTACCTGACTAGGTAACATTAAATGATTGATGAGAATGGGTTTTCCTCTCTGTCTATATTCAGTAAATTGCCTAGTTCAGCATTGGTGGGGAAGTGTTTTTTCTCCTTTGTACTTGTTTGATTAAGCTGTTTATTGCTTGATTATTTCTTTGGTATTAATCCTTGCTTATATGGCTATTGATTGCTAATGAAGAGACGATCAGTTTTTGTTTCATTTGTAGCTTTTTTTATTGTCTCCTTTGAATGCTGTGTAAACATCGTTAATCTCTATGTTCCCGTAAATTGCTGATTTGTCTGACTGCCAAACTTCCAGGAGTTTTCTAGCATTCCTGGATTTGGCTTGTTCAAAGATGCGCACAATTTGCCAGTTAAAACTATGGTTAAGTCTGTCCGTACATTGTAAAATTACGGAGCTTTCATAATGTCTTCTAAATGCTAGCTGGTGTTTATGGATATGAACTTCTAGTCTTCTTCCTGTCTCTTCTACATTGTGGCTATTACTGTTTTTACATTCTATGTTGCAGATGATTTTCTTCTTCTTCTTGGGCTGCTGGGTCTTTTGTTTTACTTAAAGTGTTTTGGAGCACTTTATTGATTTGAGTGCTAGGATAAAGAGATCGAAGATAGAATTCTTTATTGGCCAAGTGTGATTTGACACACAAGGGCTTCAGCTGGGTTTTCCTACGAACAGCAAGCTATAGCCGAGAGGGACCACTTGTATGAGGACTAGACTAACCTTCTAGTCGGCCCAGCTACAGGCCACCTCCTTGGCCCAATAGGATGATGGGATCCATTAACAGTGAAGGCCTCATTTGACGGAAGTCCTGAAAAAGTTACCCTATTCCTGGACCAAGTATTGAATCATTTTGATCATTATGGGAGGTTATATACATCCAAATTGGTATAGTCTTGGCAGTGGTGACAATAATTGATGATGAGGTTGGCAAATGGGTGGCTGATTTTTATGGGGACCATGCTACAGAACTAGGTGACCTGGGTCTCTTCTTGTCCACCTTCCAAGAGCGATTTGATGACCACACTAAGATGCAGCAGGCCGAGGGGGAATTGCTGAAAGTGAAGCAAAGAAGGAGGCCTGTGATGAAATACACTGCTCAAAAAAATAAAGGGGACACTTAAACAACATAATATAACTCCAAGTAAATCAAACTTATGTGAAATCAAACTGTCCGCTTAGGAAGCAACACTGATTGACAATCAATTTCACATGCTGTTGTGCACATTCAACTTTGTACAGAACAAAGTATTTAATGAGAATATTTCATTCATTCAGATCTAGGATGTGTTCTTTGAGTGTCCCCCCCCCCTTTTTTTTGAGCAGTATATATTAAGGAGTTCAGGAGGTTAGTAGGGAAAGTGCATGGGTGGCCGGAGAAGTTAGTAGTATACCAATTCAAGGCTGGACTTGACTGGACACTCCGACAAGCCTGTGTGTGTCGGGGACTAGCCCCTAGAATGGCAGCATGGTTCCAAGCTGCTTCTGAATTATATGTTGAGTTTTGGTAAGACTGACAGAAGGAAGATTGTCCTATAAAAGGAGATGGGGAGAAATAAATTCTGCTGATCTTGCTCCTGGTCGCTCTTTTTGAGTTGTAGATTAAGGGAGGGGACTCTGCTACCAAGATTTTGCCCCTATTGGTAGGAAGGAACTCTCAGGGAGTAGAATTTTGATTTACTGTTGCCTTTTGTAATTTTTAAACTGAATGTACTTATTTGTGGGAAATGCTTTCAAGACTGTGATGAAAGTGAACTTATAAATGTAGCAAAATCTAATAAAGCAATAAAGCCCAGCTATTATTTTGGTAATGCATGTAAAGATGTAAAGAAATTTGGAGCAGATTTGGAGACAAATATTAACATGTTTTGTATTTTTTAGAAACATTGTTGAGTTCAGTGATATTTAGTGAATATAAAAACCTTGGGTTGTTGTAAAATCAGATTAAATGGTGTGAAAGTATGGAAGGATAAAAATGATGCAAACAATTGTTTGGTCTCTTGATGTCTGTGAAATTTGGAAGAAGAAGGGTCTATACTCCAGTCTGAGAACTCAGGACTGTCCCAGTTTGGCCTTCATATAGATATTTTTTTCAATGCCTTATCTTTTAAATTTCCACTTAATGGCAGTCTCATTGTTGAGTGTTATTTTTAGTCTCATTAAACCTGCGTAACCTTCATAGTGCTCTAGTTGCAAAGATAAATGCTATTTTTCAAAATAAGATGCAAGCTTTCAATATCCTCTTCAGGCCACCATTTATCCATTACCTTTTTATTTGATGACTTTAAAGAAGAAAGAAGGAGAAAACATCTGAAAAGAGAAGATGAAGGGGAATCTATACATCTAGGGTCACTTATCAGATAGGAAATAATTTAGTAGATTATTTAAACCAAAGAGAAAGAATAATACCCTAATAATTGGAAGTTGTATTCATAAGGAAAAATGCTCTCTAAAACAGTTTTTTTCATCATGACTGGGGAATTCTGGAAATTTAAATCCATACTGCTTAAAATTGCCATGGTTGAGAAACACTGTTCTAAAGTATCACAAGAGGGAAAAAAATATGTAAGTGTTAAGCTTGTGATCTACATCATGTACAGATCATCTGCCATGTCCTGTGCTAATTATCTATGAAAGATTTTAATGGTATGAACAATAAATTGCCAAGTGAAATAGCTAAATGTCAGCAGGCCTTTTAGTAACCAATTGTTTATTGGTAATTGGTGACCGGAAGATTTCTGTTCGAGATATATTATGGTTGCTTCTATCAAAACATTTGCCTACATAATTTACATAATTCCGAAAATTTAATCAATGTGTTTGACTGATTCTTATTGTTTTTGTTCCATTGCTTACAGTCATCTTCCCCCTTTCCATTAAAAAATGCCCAGGCTTGTTCACTTCTTTCTTGAAAGAATAGAAGCTCCACCTCAAACTATTGTTTTTTCCTTGCCTCCTTCTCATATCTGTTCTCTAGCATTTCTTGGACTTTCTAATCCAGGTCTGTGTTTGTTAGCACATTATTTGTTCTGTTCCCCCCTTTCATTTCTCATTTGCTTAGGTATGAAATCACCTCCTTTCTCCTCTGCTTTTTGATATGCCCTTACCATCGGCTTCTTCCTGAGCTGGAAGTGGCAATACAAAGGTATCACTAAATTGAGATGACAGTGTAATAAGCTTGTGTTTTTTTACCTCCTCTAGGCTTTGTGGCAGACATTATCCTACCTCTAGTGAGGCAATGATATTTATTTACCTGGCTTCAGTGTGTAGAATGAAAAGAGAATTATCTTGTTTTGATAGGGTCATTACACAAGTGACACCCTTTTGAAATTTCCTATACTGCCTTTAAATCATAAGGTGGATCTCTTTTTTCTATTTACAATAATAATCTATAATAAAATGTTAAAATCTCTCAAACTATTTGCACTGGAAGCGGAGTGAAAACGTGGACACAGACCTGGATTTAAAATTGGGTCACTTTTATTAAATAAATATAACTTTATTTAATAACAACAAACTGGGACCTGCAGAGGTCAACTAAGAACTTTGGGGCGGAAATGATGTCATAAACTTCCTGGGCAACTATGTACATAGCTCCTTGCTGATCCAGGTGAAGGGGACCACGCCCTCACCTGGATCCAAGCCATGCCACGCATGTGGGAGGTCTCGCCGTCCAATCCCAAACAGGCAATTGGGTGGGGCGAGACCCAGAGGCAACCTCTCCCCAATCACTCAGGGCGGTTTATGATAACATGAGCTCTTGGAGAGTCTGCCAATCATCTCCAAAGATGCCCAAAGGAGAACACGAGTTGCTAACCACCTCCCAATTTCCGCCCCTAACCTGCCTACCCAGTGACCGAAGGTAAACCGAATCAACCAAATCAAAACTATGTGTGAAGCAACCCCTAACCATCCATCCCGCACTGCAGTGTGGAATGGGCGAAAAAACTGTCATAACTAACACGTTGTGACCGCCAAAAATTCCTATTCGGCCCCCTAAGGGCGATCCACCAGGCACACTGAAAGATAGGGAGGGAGGCGGGTGTTCACCCTTTGGCTGCTGGGGCAAAAAGGAGGGCCCCAGGCCTGCACAGCCCTTTAAATAGGGTTGGGCTGGCCCACCCCTAGCAGCGTCATGGGCCGTCGCCGTCACCAGGCCTATCCGGGATCTCATGAAATCTCACGAGATCCCGGGAAAAAAATGGTGGCTACGCCAGGAGCCACGTTTCCCGGCCCCGACACAAATCTGGCCAATGGGTAAGTCCGCCGGCTGGACATTTTTAAAATTCTAAAGCATACATGGTAAAGAATTGCCTATGGGGAGCAGAAGAATACTACTACTTCACAATTTTAATTCTAGCTGAATTAAATTATGAATTGAAGTATGTCTTGAATTGAATTCTGCAAATTTTATCTCCAGAAGTTAAATCATAGTAAGGAGAATCATTTGTTTTTGTTTCTGGAGAAAAACCTAGAGGCTGAGATTTCTGAAGCCATTTCATTTTATCTGTGTTTCCCTGAAAATAAGACGAGGTCTTCTTTTCTTTTAAAAAAATATGTTTTGATTAATTTTTAGGGTCTTATTTTCTTTTGCGCCCCAAAATAAGCACTAGGGCTTATTTTCAGGGAGTTTCTTATTTTTTCCCCATGTATGGGAGGCCCACTTCTTCTGCTTTCTCATGGTGGGGCAGGAGGTTATGCGGCATTCCAGTGCCACCACCATGAGGCAGGGGTGTGTGTGAAGCTATCCCATGCACATTGCACCGGCTTACCTCAGGGCCCCCATGCCCCAACATGTGCTTCACCTTGTGTCATGGCATCAGCACAGCACTCAACCTCCTGCTCTGTCACGGCCACGAGCAAGCAGAAGAAGTGGATCAGCAGCCTTATGAGCTCCTGGTGCACATGGCTGCTGGTGCTGTCACCCCAAGACAGGTGTCAGGGTGTGGACAGCCTGGCTGCAGGGACCCTGGGTTAAGCCAGTGCGGAGTGCATGGGGTGGTTCAACCCCCTATGTTGCCACACAGCACTGTGAGGAACCAGGTGGAATGAGTGGCTGGGTGGCTGCGCAGACTCTTAAGTAGGACTTATTTTGGATTTACATTAGGCACATATAATAATAGAAACATAGAAGTCTGACGGCAGAAAAAGACCTCATGGTCCATCTAGTCTGCCCTTATACTATTTCCTGTATTTTATCTTACAATGGATATATGTTTATCCCAGGCATGTTTAAATTCGGTTACTGTGGATTTACCAACCACGTCTGCTGGAAGTTTGTTCCAAGGATCTACTACTCTTTCAGTAAAATAATATTTTCTCATGTTGCCTTTGATCTTTTCCCCAACTAACTTCAGATTGTGTCCCCTTGTTCTTGTGTTCACTTTCCTATTAAAAACACTTCCCTCCTGAACCCTATTTAACCCTTTAACATATTTAAATGTTTCGATCATGTCCCCCCTTTTTCTTCTGTCTTCCAGACTATACAGATTGAGTTCATTAAGTCTTTCCTGATACATTTTATACTTAAGACCTTCCACCATTCTTGTAGCCCATCTTTGGACCCGTTCAATTTTGTCAATATCTTTTTGTAGGTGAGGTCTCCAGAACTGAACACAGTACTCCAAATGTGGTCTCACCAGAGCTCTATATAAGGGGATCACAATCTCCCTCTTCCTGCTTGTTATACTTCTAGCTATGCAGCCAAGCATCCTACTTGCTTTTCCTACCGCCCGACCACACTGCTCACCCATTTTGAGACTGTCAGAAATCACTACCCCTAAATAATTATTATTATTAATAATAATAATTATTATTATTATTTATTAGATTTGTATGCCGCCCCTCTCCGAAGACTCGGGGCGGCTCACAACAATAATAAAAACAATGTTACAGTGGAACAAATCTAATAATAAAAGAGAAAAAACATATAGAACCCTATCGTTTAAAACCAAACAACACATACATACCAAACATAAAATATAAAAGCCTGGGGAAGGTGTCTCAGTTCCCCCATGCCTGGCGATATAGATGGGTCTTGAGTAGTTTACGAAAGACAAGGAGGGTGGGGACAGTTCTAATCTCCGGGGGGGGAGTTGATTCCAGAGGGCTTGGGCCGCCACAGAGAAGGTTCTTCCCCTGGGGCCCGCCAAATGACATTGTTTAGTCGATGGGACCCGGAGAAGGCCAACTCTGTGGGGACCTTATCAGTCGCTGGGATTCGTGCGGTAGCAGGCGGTTCCGGAGATACTCTGGTCCAATGCCATGTAGGGCTTTAAAGGTCATAACCAACACTTTGAATTGTGACTGGAAACTGATCAGCAGCCAGTGCAGGCCACAGAGTGTTGTAGAAACATATGTAAAAGGGGCATGCATAAGTGCACTAGCATGCCTCCCGTCCCCTGTCCTATTGTCTCTCCTATATCTCATATATCATATCTACTATTCTTCTATTCTAATCCTCTTATACTACTCTCATAATATCCTTCTATTCTCTAATTGATATATTCTATTCCTAAATTTTCACTTCTATTCTTTATCTAATATATTTTACTCTAGTATAACCTCTATAACCTTCATTGTGTATTGTTGTGTATTGGACAGAATAAATAAATAAGTAAATAAATAATTTTTTTTTTAAAAAAAAAGACATGCGTTGGTCTTATTTTCAGATAGGTCTTATTCTCAGGGAAACAGGGTATTGTAAAGAAAATTTTCCATTAAATTTTGATAAATAGAAGTAAGTCCCAGTAATCTTAAAATCATTGGTTGAAATCAAATAAACTACATTTATAATATGTACAGTATATTGACATGCCCAATTATTTTAATAAGATATTACTATTAAACTGTTACTATCTAAAAGCATTTGAATTAACACTATATTTTTTCTATAAACTATAAGGAGTCACTAGATAGCAAAATGATCAGCATATAAATAAAATAAATAAAATAACATTAGTTTTCAAAAAGTTTTAAATAAAATAATATTATATAGGAGTAAAGTTTATGAATGCTCCTTCCCACTATTATTTAGAACTTTGCTTCATATGGGAAAACTTATACGTTATGTTTCTTGTGTCATAATATAAATCCCCTCATGTATATTATGATGTTGACATTAACTATACCTTTATTTTATAGTAGATGCCTATATACACTTCTATTCAAGATCCTGATAAGCTAAGCAATATCAATTAGTTGGAAAATAGTCAGTTGTGGCAAAGAAAACGGATCAGAAGATGAATTAACTTGCTGAATCCACAAAAGAGGTCATCAATAGAGCAACAAAGAGCTAGCAAAATTGAAGGGACTGCATAAAACATCTTATTGTAGTCCAAAAAAAATTTTTTTTTTGTTATGAAACCAGGTCAACTATATAAAGCTCCCTCTCTCATAGCATTCAAGCACTTTGTGAGAATTAAAAGGTGCCAAAGTTATTTGTGCATATTTTAAGGAGAGAAGATCTGAGATAAATATCAAAAGCCATTTTATTCCCTCACTTTTCTTTAAATAATTGGTGCTGTTATTATTGTCATCCAACTGGCACAGTCACTGAAATATTACTTACTTGACTTTGGGGAAATTATAAAAGTCTCACTTTTTAATCAGATAACTTTGTCTCTGATAGATAGGATAAACAGATCACAAGGGCTTAGTAACAAGATATAAAACTGTTAATAATAATGTGAAATTAAAATAATTGTAAATTGTCATAAAGTTATTAACAATTCTTTACAAACCACCAACACCTTTGTCACAATAGAGGATTTAGTAGACAAAAATAAATATTTGACTCTCAAATGAAATAGATATATTCATTTAGTTCCAAGTTGATGTGGCTATGTTATGTTACTAATACCTTGGCATTTCTGATTCATTGTTTATCTCATATCTATATTTATATTTCTACACATTTTTCATTTAAATGTTGGATACAGAAATAGTTTCTTATTTCTATAGTATGAAGGTCACACCTCTGACTTTGACTTTCTATATCTCACAATCTCCCATTTTCTAGCCCAATGGCTTAATCAAATTGATTATCTTCTACACTATACAGTGGTACTTCTACCTAAGAACGCCTCTACTTATGAACTTTTCTAGATAAGAACTGGGTGTTCAAGATTTTCTTGCCTCTTCTCAAGAACCATTTTCCACTTAAAAACCCCAGCCTCTGAAATTGTAACCAGAAAAGGCAGGGAGAAGCCTCCATGGGTCCTCTCTAGGAATCTCCTGGGAGGAAACAGGGCCAGAAAAGGCAGGGAGAAGCCTCTGTGGGGCCTCTATGAATCTCCTGGGAGGAAATGGCCCCCACTCTCCCTGTGGTTTCCCCAATTGCAAACATTATTTGTTTTTACATCAATTCCTATGGGGAAAATTGCTTTTTCTTACAAACTTTCTACTTAAGAACCTGGTCACAGAATGAATTAAGTTCGTAAGTAAAGGTACCACTGTATAGCCATTTTTAGATCTTATTTGTCTATCTTATAACTTTCATCTTTTTTCTCTTTCTTCTGACATGCTTGAAATTGCAGGATATCATCCTTGATCCTGGATGAACTTTCTACTTATTTTTTGCAGTACAAAATAATTAAAATCTGTTGTATCTTTCTGGAGTCGCAGTCACCTTTGAGTCATTCAGGGATTGGTTCTCCTGATTGTTCCTGATATTTTTTGAAACTTGGTTAGTATTTTCCTCTGGCCTAAACTGCCTCTAGGGTTTTGATATCTGAGTTCTTGAATTCAGAGAATAAGGATGACCTTGATGGAGATGGGCCAGACCTGTTACCAAATCAATGAGGAGGAAAATATATTCTAAACTAAAACAAGTAGAAAGCAATTCAGACAGACACCTCCATAATTCCCATTGGTATAGGAAGGGAAGGAAATAGAGCACAATGAGATTTTAAAGATTTTATTACTATATAGTCTTAGCTGTCCCATGGAGCTGAAATCCTAGTATGGCCTACCCGGTGGGGCTAATATTTGTTCAGAAGATAGCTGTTGTTGTTTTACCAGCAAAGGCTGGCTGCTGACATTGCCACTGAAAGTAGCTTTGACTTCATTCTTGTTTCTCTTTCTGGACAGATACTTTTATTGATTTTATAAAATCATCTTCTACAATGTCTTTCCTGTCAATGACTAATTCAGCATCAACCACAACAACACACAAGCACACAACAGATTTAAACCTAAAGTAAACCGCTCCAAACTCGACTGCAGGACCAAGTAACCGAGTAGTTGATGCATGGAACTCACTACCAGACTGTAGTATCATCACCTAACCCCAAAACTTTACCCTCAGATTATCCATTGTTGACCTCTGTCCTAATGTTTCTCTTTTGCTAGTATCATGTATATAAATATTATTGTATATCTTTGTGTACCACCAATACGTACTTGACAAAACAAACAAACAAACAAATTGGTTCTATTATTTCCTTTAAATTGGCCTATTAATTTAGTCATTTCTGCTGACTTCATTACCGAAATGATTTTTTTTTCTTTTTTGATGCCTTTGGTCACCTTCTTCACATTAATTCACTTGTGCCAAATCCAATTAGCTTCCAATGTAGTTCTCTGTGATCCACATCAGAGGTCTCCAATATTGGCAACTTTATGAAGTGTGGACTTCAAAACCCAGAATTCCTCAGCAAGCCATGCTGGCTGAGGAATTCTGGGAGTTGAAGTCCACCCCTCATAAAATTGCCAAGGCAGAGACCTCTGATCCGCATTATAGCTACTATGTTTTCTCATCCTAGCACACTTATACCAGGTCCAGAACTTTGATAATTTAAATTTATTAAGATTACTGGAGTGTACATGGCCTATCTAATTCAATTTTATCACATTTCTGGGAGAAAGAGAAAAAAGCTCTCCCTCAGAAAAGAAGGTAAAACTCACTCTGAGAGTACAGCAGCAGTTCAATATTATTATTAATTGACAGAAGTTAGTGATTGTGAACCTTTTTGGCACCAAGTGCCCAAACTGAAGTCACTTAATGTGACTTCCTGATGAGAGCTCTACATGACATTTTATTATTGATAAAATCCATCAAAAAGACTTTTTTTTTCTAACTAGCACCTGATTTGCCTTCTTTTATATGCAATGAGAAAGGAATTTTGAAGATGACCATAATATCTAGATCCAGATTGGGCAGCCTTTGGCCCCAAAATTTCATAAAAAGTTTGCCCACATTCTGTGGCTCTTGTAACCATAATGAGTAACACTGATTGATTTCTGTAATTTTTGATTTGAAAAATCCAAGACAAATATAAGCTTTCAACGTGGAATAATCATACTTAAAAAGGAGATTCCCAGCCCACTTAAATGTGTGATGAGGTCCTACAGACCCTAACATTTGTGTTAGCTGTTAATTTAGGTAGGTATGAGAGAAATATTGCATAATCAATCTAACACAATTTTTATTTCTGTTTTTTATTTCTATTTGTATATAATTCATTATATCCGTCTAAAAACAATTCACATAAATAATTCTACATGAGCAGGATAAATGACCTCAATTAACCCATAATTTTTCTGAAAATGATACTTATATTGCTAAACAATTCTCTTGTAATTTTGATTTCATATATTTTCTGGATACTTCTGTGGCACCTGAATGCATAGTAGTGGTTAGTTGAGCTACCCTTGGTCAATCCCCTTTTTAAACATTGCAAAGCCCAAGGATATATGGGTCACATAATTTTTTATGAAGTTAGCCTAATGCCAAAGACTGTGAAATTGGTCTGGAGCTAAGCCATTTATCATCACATGAAGAGAAACAGTATGTCATCTGGAATGAATAAGAATTCTGAATAGTTCCCTTCTATATAATTGCTCCTACTACACTCAAATTATATCACAGAGTCAGCTGGGGAAGGTTTAAGAGAAATAAAATGTGTTTCCCCCCCCTGGATTTGTGAAGTTTCCTTTGTTTCTAAAAACAGTTAAGAAACATAAGTGAGGTACTTGTATTTCTAATTTCCACATTGAAATGGCAGAAAATAATGGCAACTGTGGTTAAAAATCAGTATAGTAAAGACTTTGGAAAGGGACAAATTAAAGAATAAGAGAGTTGGAAAGGATGTTGGAGATTTTTAGTCTAACTCCCCCCATTCAAGCAGGAGACCCTATACGACTCCAGACAAATGACTGTCAAATCTCCTTATAAAACTCCAGTGATGGGACATCCACAACTTCTGAAGGCAAGCTGTTTTACCAATCAAATGTTCTGTCAGGTAATTTCTCTTTGATAAGTTTTTTTTCACCAGTTTTTGTTTTGCCCACAGGTGTAAGACAGCCTCTCAAATATTGGAAAACTGCTATCCTACTGCTTAGCAAATCACTCAGGGCTTTAAATATTGTAATGGTTGGTATCATAAGGACACTAACTGCACTTCCTGTGCCACAAAGAGTAAAAATGTGCATTCTAGGAAGAAAAAGGCAGCTACAAGGCTGAAGAAAAAATAAGCAAAAAATAAATAAATTTCACTTTATACATGGTCATAACTGAGTTATAGAGAAAGTCAATAACCTTAGTTACTGTTGTTTCAAGAATTCATTGTCATACAGAAAATAGTCCCGTTCTTCCATCCCTTGATTTTGAAATTTATTAATAGAATGCTGTGTACGTAGAATATTATTGGTAAATTTCCAATCTTTATTTCTTTATCTTTTTACTATTAAGTTTCACTGAAATCCCAGTAGTGATAATATCATTCCTGCTCTAATAAACGCATAGCTAACATTTTCCCAATCTCAATGTGGGACAATGGCTTGCAGTTTTCAGTAAAAATAATTATGGATTGCCCTTCTCTCATTCAACATCCTCAAGAACTATTGGACTAAGAAATCAATAAACATCCGATATAGTTTGTGTAGAACAAATTATGTTTATTAATTAAGTATTCCTTCTCATTTATGAAACAACAACTGAAGCATCTGAAGGGTAACCCCACATAAGAATCATGTAGGTATATTATTATGCATGACATTGAGAAAAGACCTGTGTAAATAACTGGGAGTTAGGGGAATTTTAGTCAACATTTGTCAACATTTGTGGAGGGCACCAATTTTAAAGTCTCCTACAATATATCACTTCTAGTGGTTGTTTGTTTTTTACATTATTCATGTAACTATTAATATATAAGTGCACTGATGACTTACAATGACAATCATCATTTTTCACCAACTGATTATTACAGTTACTGCAGTGCAGTGTTAGTTGCATAAAGATGAATAAATTATTTTGCTTACAGTGTGTATAAGCTAGTTGATTTGTAATACAAATAAATGGCATTATGTTTATATTTTCCATTAATTCTCATGTTTCCCAATACTTTTTAAAATTGTCTTGACCAACGGAAACTGTCTAATTAAATGAGAAGCGAGAGCTAACTCATCTGTGCATCTTAATACACTTACTTAGGCATGTACAAATGCTAACTAAGGCATTTACAAATCATGTCAACATCATCAAGATGGAATTATATAGTTGAATAATGAAATGCCAGAAAGCCAAGCTCAGAGCACCAATAACTCCACCATGTATACATTTTTCTTAACTATTTACAAACATTAGTCTGATTCTAAATACCGGTAGTAACTCTTCAATTGTGATATCTAACTCACAATTTGAAAATGGAATTTAACACTGCATATTTTCTAGTCTATGTGTTTTGCTGTTTTCCTTGGTTGTCTTTTGATTTTGTTAGATTGCAGCATTACTTCTTTATTGAATGGGTTGAAATAAGTTACAGCTGCAGAAGAAAATGGGATTTTCTCAAGTAATATTATTCTCTACATAGAAAACATCTGCCATTTAATTTTGAGTTCACATAATAATATTTAAAGATGGGACATCTTTTATCTAACACTCATTATATTATTTCTGATTTTTAGTATAGAAATGAAATGGATAAGCAATCTTTCCCATTCTAATTTATCCAATGCTATGCATGAATCTATAGTCATCTTCATAATTGATCATATCCCATTTTTCCTCAGACATATGCAGAAATTAGTAATACACTAAAAATAAATAATTTATTCTATTTCTGCCAGATTTCCTTCTAGTCGCATTTAGTAAATATCTGATATTACTGTATAACCATCACCAGATAAAATCTTATTTCAAAGCATGTTTAAAGCTGTTTTAGGATCAAATGCATCTAGATTTGCTATTTTGAAAGGAAACAACTTTAAATAATATTATTTCACCAAACATGCATTTAATTAAATTTAATATTTAATTACAAATTTTAAGGAGTCTTTTAATGCAGTTTAATGTAGATTAACAATATGCGTATGAATACATTCATAAGGAGGTAATATGGATCATAAATTCAAATCACATTTTCAATTCTGCTAATATAATGAAAATTCTACTCTGTGCCAAACACTTTCCATGTACAATTTTGTAAACTTAATACAATTAAGGAACCCATTCCAGGAAAGAAACCACAGTATGGACAAAGAATTCAACCATATATTAGGGCTTCTGTCTGTTTTCATCAATAGGAGAAGCATGTGTAGACCTCATGCATAAAATCTCCTTAAATTACTTCTATGACTGTGAGCATACAAAATGAACAGTGAAACCAGCATGACCAGGGGTGGGTTCGCATCGCGACATTGTGCACATGTCTCCTCATGCAATTTTGCTTCCGCGCATGCTCAGTAGCAGGATTCAGCCCAAAACACAGCTAATGAACTGATCAGCTGTGCTTTGGGAGAAAAAATAAAGGTCAATATTAAGCTGGGACAGACGGGTGGGCCATTTTTCAAGTAGCGGAAGAGGAGAAGCCATCTAAACATGAAAATATTAATTCAAAATTTCAACAAAAGAGATGATGGCACCCACAGACCAGCACCAACCGTGACGTCAGCAGTGAGTTTGTTGGTACTATGTACATAACTGGTTGGATTTGGCAATATATAAAACAAACCAACAATGTATGTAATGTATTGAAACACTATTGCTTTAACAGTTAGTGTTACGAATTGCCATAAGAGGGAGCCAGAAGTGTGATTCTCTCTCTGTCACTTTTCGCTATTGTGACTGCTGTAGTAAGAACTCTGTGTTCAAATGATGGGTTTTTTATGTATCTGTAACCTGAACAAGTAAGACTTATAGTTTTGTATATGTATTGACTGATTTAATTGTGTATGACTAGGACTGTTTTTGAGTAAGATATTTGCCAAAGCAAATAATATTTTATACACTTAATGTATATGGATTGTATTACTGAACCATTACTGTACTCGTATCTCTGGGCTATCAGCTAGATATCTGCTAAAACTCCATGTTTCCTCTGTGTATGTGTATCTTTGACAGCTCAGAGATCACTCTGCACACTCCTTAACAGGGTTGCTACCGGTTTGGGCAATCTGGTCTGAAACAGGAGGAACCCACCCTTGAGCATGACCTTAATTATTAGAAAGTTTATTATAGGCATCTGAACATGTCTTAGTCAGTCCTTCTGGGAATATAATATCAATGGTTTTGATCACAAAAAGAGCACAACATCTGTTTTTATTTATTTATTATTTTGACTTCTGAGCTGCCCAACTCCTTGCGGTCTCGTTGCCTTTTCAATGTAAAATAATAAATCCAATCAAGTCTGTTTATCAGATTTAATCTGTTTATCAGATCAGGAATGAAAGTAAATTTGTACCTGCATAATAGCGAATATCAGCTGGGTTTCAAATGTCAAATTACAATAGTTGTTACATAATGTACAGGTCTTGTTTACAATTAAATATGATGTAGTAAATATGATATAATAACATTTCACAGAAATTTTACTTTCTGGGAAAGCAGAGTAATTCTGAAAAATGTAAACTATTTTTAATATATTCAGGGGTTTTTTTCCATTTATACTTTCCATCATCAATCAAGCACATATACTTACATTACTGCATGGTATTCAGGGAGTGTAACATTTCAGAAAGTGTAAGGCTATTAACTGTGTCAAAGAAAGCATCAGATCTGCTATCTGTCTTCCGATCATAAGCTTGCATTTGTAAGTACTGTATGCTCTGGACAAAGATGTATTGTACAACACAGAAAATGGCATAACTGTATTATTTGGAAAAGATTCTTAAGGAGTTTTTAGTCTTGATATCCACTGAGGTTATTGTCAAGCCTGCAAGCAATATTTTATAGCTGTAAAATCCATTTGTGTGACTTATATAAAAATAACACTCGAATAACAGATGCAGTAGAATGAATTTTAGCATTTGAAACACAGGAAAAATTGTATTATAAGGGATGATAATAATTCTTTTTTAATATTCTCCATAAAAATGTTAATAGCAAATAAAAATATGGCAAGATCAAGTCAAATAGGGAAACTGGGTCTATTGTTATTTCTTAATATAGCAGTATAAGATGCATCAGGTTTAGAAACATAAGGTTTTTTGAGGCCTGAGCAAAAGAAATTAGTTATCCTTGGGCTGTATTACAGCATAAGCATTCTGCCTATGACATCTTAAATATCCATCATTTTGAATTGCTCACTCATCTGGTTCTGCCGTACCCATTTTTCTCTTCAAGACATCCACATAAGTACATATAGAGAGAAATACAAGAATTGTCAAGCTGCCTTTTAATCTGCCTCCAGTTTTACTGAATCTGAGAAAGATCATGAAATAATCTGGGGAAGGAAAAATTTATTCTGTTCATTCAATCCACTGGCTCTTTGGTTTTAGCAGCCATTATTCTTGCTAAAATCAAATTACTCTATAGGAATTACTCCTGTTCAGCTGCAAAGAATTAGAATTATATTCAAACTATGTTTTCATTGTTATTGATGTTGTTATTGTTGTTAGAGATCCAGTGAAGGATAAAAACGATGAAATAGGGAACTTCAGTATATGATGTAGACTGAATTCAGATTTAAATTGGGCTGACATGGGAAAAAAGAAAGGAAGCTACATCAAATGCCTGAATTTTTTGACAACATCTTAACACACCTCTCCTCATATTAATGTGAATACAGGACTACCTAACTGAAATTTCATATACAGTAATACCTCATCTTACGAACTTAATTGGTTCCCAGAGGAGGTTTGTAAGGCGAAAAGTTCGTAAGATGAAACATTTTTCCCCATAGGAAACAATGTAAAATGAATTAATGCGTGCAAGAAAAAAAAATGCAAAAATACGCCACCGCCCCGCTGTCACCTTTTGAAACAGCCGGGCGCTTCTCAGCGTTCTCCCAATGCTGAACCCGGAAGTCCGGCAAAAGTTTGGGTTCGGGTGGCCGCCGAGAAGCCCCGCAGCCCGGCTGTCATCTTTTGAAACAGCCAGGCGCTTCTCAGCATTCTCCCAATGCTGAACCCGGAAGTTCGGCAAACGTTTGGGTTCGGGTGGCCGCTGAGAAGCCCCGCCGCCTGGCTGTCACCTTTTGAAACAGCCGGGGGGCTTCTCGGCATTCTCCCGAACCCAAACGCCAAACCTGAACTTTTGCCGAACTTCCGGGTTCGGCGTTCGGGAGGCCGCAGAGAAGCCCCACCGTCCGGCTGTCGCCTTTTGAAACAGCCGGGGGGGCTTCTCGAACCCTGAAGTTCGGCAAAAGTTCAGGGTCAGTGTTCGGGTTCAGGAGGACGCTGAGAAACCCCTGCCGCCTGGCTGTTAGCTTTTCAAAAGAGCCACGGAGCTGTCGGACCGGTCGGGAGGCTGGAAAAGAGGTGGGAAATCCCAATAGGGAATTCCATGAGCGGAGCTTTGATGTCACAAAGACATCCTTCCTGGCCGGCCTCCTGAATGCCGAACTTCCAGGTTCGGCATTCGGGAGGCCGCCGAGAAGCCCCCCACCTGGCTGTCGCCTTTTGAAACAGCCGGAGGGCTTCTCAGCGTCCTCCTGAACCCGAATGCCGACCCCAAACTTTTGCTGAAGTTCCAGGTGCGGCGTTCGGGAGAACGCCGAGAAGCCCCCCGGCTGTTTCAAAAGGCGACAGCCGGGCGGCAGGGCTTCTTGGCGGCCACCCGAACCCAAACTTTTGCCGAACTTCTGGGTTCGGTGTTCGGGCGGCGGGTTCGTAAGACGGAAAAAGTTCGGAAGAAGAGGCAAAAAATTTCCGAACCCCGGGTTTGTATCTCGGATTGTTCATATGGCGAGGGGTTCGTATCACGAGGTACCACTGTATATACAGTACATTGCCAGTTTTAAATATATAAATTGTTTGGAGATTTGTAATAATGAATCAATTCATCTTCAGTCTAATCCTTGCAAATATTTCCTATTTGTTTACATGCTTTTTGTATTTTGTGACAGGATGATGAAGCTGTACTTCAGTGTGTAGCCAATATTCATAAAGAACAGCGCAAGTTCTGCCTGGCTGCTGAGGGACTTGGAAATCGCCTCTGCTTTTTGGAACCAACCTCAGAAGCTAAAGTAAGAAGACTCATTTCTTACTATAACTTAATTTGAATGTAGTCTAATTCTTATTAGCTTCCCAGAATCACATTGGGGGAGTGGACAATTGTATAAATCAATGCAAATAAATAGTCATTAATCTATAAACACTTATTAGAATTTCTATTGCACTTCCTGTAGGAGGTGTATATCATGCAAAATCCTGAGTTCTTTTGCTGTGTGGTGTTCTCACAAAAAATAAGACTTTGTTTGGCAGCTGACTTTGCAATTCAAGAATGGCAGTTTCATTAATTTTTGATAAGGAAAACTATTATTTGAGTTACATGGAAATTTATAAGGAAAACTATCCTTGGAATTGGGGTGGGATAGGGAATCAAATCACAATCTGTGATGTCCATAGTAATATTATACAACAGTCATTAAGTGATGTTGTCAAACCGATGCAGAAGTTGGTGATAAATTAACAGCTTGCCACACTATCTATAGAAGGCTTGATATTTATGGGAACTTGGGAGGAGTGATTTTCATAAGGGAATAAGCCAGAAAGCATGCTTTCGAGTGGTTCAAGGCCATCCTATGCCCACCCACCTGGACGGAAGCGGAAAGGGGACTGACCATTCTCACACAATCTTAGTGGGCAATGTGACATGGTTTGTGAGTGGGGGACAAAGGAAGTGAACTTTCAACTGGGTGGGAAACTCAGATTCAGGTTTCCCAGTGTAGGTGACAGGATGGCTCCAGCAATACATTGGAGTCTTGAGAAGTACTTTGACTTGGACTTTGGTTTAGCCTGAATGCTACCTGGAACCTTGACAGATGTCTTTTTTCTGAATTAGTACCACGTTCTTCAACCTGTTAGATGTAAATAAATAATTATAGGATTTGTATATTATATTTGTTTACTATTCCATATTAAAAAGAAGATACCAATGTTAAGAGTTATTTTCTAGGTTAGCTTCAAGGCATAGATAAAATGCAAGTACCAAAGTGAGTGATTTATACAATTATCCTTTCATTTCTCAAATAATAAAGTTTAATCAGAAATTAATAATGGATGTATCAAATTTTTGTAAAAATGTTTTATTCTTTTGTATTTGCTTTTTTAGTCCACTGAATTATTTCTGCCAAAGATAAAATCTTTTAAAAATCACTGACAAAGCTTAGCTTCAGTAACAGCTGACTCAGTATATAAGAAATGCTGCAGTCTAATTGAAGTCATCTATGATGCAGCATAAGAAACAGAGACAGTAAGAAAGGGTTTAGAATGATGGAAAAGTCTTGGTGTTAAAAATTAATCGGTCATTTTCCAAGTGATATGCAACTTCTTGATTGATCTTCGCCTCTAGATATATTGGATAACAGTCTTTGTCTATTGCTGCCAAAATGGCCAAATGCCATATCTGGAGGGCACTAGTAAGAAAGGCCGTTTTTGCCTTTAAGAAATTTATCTCTGAAAACTGTACTAATCTGACTTTGGCTTTCAGAAGTGGTGGCAATGCAGAAATAGCAGCTTGCAGAGTCTGAGAACAATTCCTAGGGACGGAAGCTATCAATGTAAAAACACAAGGTGGTTTGGTCATATTAAAAAGAATGACTGGGGAGCAAATTGCACAACCGCTATGTAAGGAAAGAATGAACAGGTCAAGAGGAAGGGGACGCCAGAACACTAGTGGTTAGATTGAATTAATGAATTCTCAAAAAGAATAAGGTGAGCCAAACAAAAAGCAATATATCGAATTAGATAGAAAGAAACATGGTTTGCAAGGTCAGAGAGATGTAGCGAACAATATTAATATAAACCAAATTTAGCAGGTATTTTTCCCAACTCATATTGGAATCTAAGTGGAAATTGTTTCTGGCCAAATTATGCCCCTTTGTGTGTATATGTGTATGTGAGTGTGTGTGTGTGTGTGTGTGTCTGCCTGTATGTTCATCATATAATTTGGTTATCTATCCTACCCCTATCTACACATGGCAAATTTATAATTATATTTATGGTCTAATTTTAATGGCCACCAATTAAGACTGATCTTACCACTTTGATTTCAGCGGCATAGTTAGGCATATATTGTATTTGTCCTAAAACATGACCCACCCCAAAAAGAAGGCCCAGCACTGTTTTATGCACATGCATTAAAATTAAGCCCTAATATAAGGTCTCACAGTGCAAATGATATTATGGTCTAATTTGTTATTTAGTGTAAACTTGCAAACAGTCTATCATGAACTGGATTCAGCCACTGTAGCTTTTGTCATAATTGAAATTTAGAGGGTTTTTTTTTTGAAGGACAGATGATGGAATGGGCAGAGTCCCAAGTTCTGAAGACAAATTGGAAGCTGATGTTTGTTATCTCATCTTCTTTATAGCTTACTTGCAGAGCAAGCTATCAGTAGATACCTCAGTTCTGTTTGGGAATGCTGCCAAAAGTTGCAAGGGTATGCAAGTATAAACCCAAGTAAAAAGGGCATGCAAACATAATAGAACCAACAGCACCTTCTAAATAGAAGAAGACGGTAGGGTAGGAGGGAAGAAAACAGCATATTTCTGTGGGTGTTTATATGTTGGAACAGTTGTCAACAGTGACAGAAAAGGATAACGCTTGAGAGCCATGAATGTAAAAAAGTGAGAAACAAAATCAGCTAATGCCCACTTTAAAAAACCCACAGTGACTGGTATTACATATGGCATTAAGTTATAATATGGTTGGTTTCGTTGAGTGTTCTTAATGTGCGGATTCAGCTGAAATTTTGGAAAAAAATGAATTTTGAAGATAACTTTATTAAATGGGTAAAATCAATATTCACATACAGCACAATTTATAGTTAACCGTGTATTCACTGAACCCTATAAGACAGCGTTTCCCAACCGGTGTGCCGCGGCACAGTAGTGTGCCGCGAGACATGGCCAGGTGTGCCGTGAGAAGCTCCAGCTGGGCGGGGCGCTGCCGGCGCCCCTGCCTGAGTGTCGTCCTGTGGATGGTCTTGGGCTTCACAGTCGCTTCCTAGTTCCCTCTCCTCCCACCGCCTGTGTCTCCCGCCATCGCCTCCCACCAAGCCGTCGCCCGTTGCCGTGGGTTCCTCGAGTGGGAGCTGCCGCTTCCCTCCGTCCAGCTCAGCCACGCTGCCGTAGAAAGCACAGAGGTTATTGCCACCGCTTCTGCCTCCACTCAGGGAGCCACCGTGGTCACCGTGCCTTTTCCTCTCGCTCAGCTCAACCACAATGGCTCCCTGAGTGGAGGCAGAGGCGGCGGCAATAACCTCTTGGTGGAGGGGAAGCGCTGACGGGCTCTCCTCCTTCCCCACCCCCGCGCTTCTCTCCCGCCCTGGCTTTTGCTTCGCCCCATGATTTCCCCGCAATTTCATCCAGGCCACCTCTTGCCTCCTTTTGAACTGCGGGGAAATCTGCGAGCGAAGCAAAAGCCAGGGCGGGAGAGAAGCGCGGGGGGTGGGGAAGGAGGAGAGCCCGTCAGCGCTTCCCCTCCGCCAAGCTGCCTGCTTGTCCTCGTGCCTCTTTGCTACCTCCTGCCTTTTTCCAGGGGCCTTTGGAAGGTACCCAGGGAAGGGGGGGATTGGGGGTGGCTGCAGCGGCTTCTTGTCCTCCTCATCGGGCTGCTAACGCCCGGCCGGCCCCTCTTGCATGCAGTCCCTTCACCGAGTGCTTTTTTCTTCTCACAGCTGAGGCAGGATTTGGAATGTCGGGGTGTGTGTGCGTGCGGGCTCCGCATCCCCCTGCCACCCGGAACATTTAAAATAAGAAAAACCTTCGCCGGCCTCCGCAGAGAAGAAAGGAAGAGAGAGAAAGAGAGAGATAGCAAGAGAGACATAACAAGAGAGGCAGAGAGAGAGAGAGAGAGCAAGAGAGACATAGCAAGAGAGGCAGAGAGAGAGAGAGAGACAGATAAAGAGAAAGAGAGAGAAAGAAAGAGAGCTAGCAAGAGAGAGAGAAAGAGAGACAGAGAAAGAGAAAGAGAGAGAGAGAGAGAGAGAAAGAGATAGCAAGAGAGAGAGAGAGAAAGAGAGAGAAAAAGAGAGAGAATGAAAGAGAGATAGCAAGAGAGGCAGAGAGAGCAAGGGAGAGAGAAAGACATATAGGGAGGGAAGGAGGGAGAGAGAAAGAGAGCAAAAGAGAGAGGAAGAAAGAAAGGGACGGAGAAAGAGAAAGAAGGGAAGGAAGGAAGAGAGAGAAAGAGTGAGGGAGAAATAGAGCAAAATGGAGGAAGATTTTTTTTTGTCAAAACTTTTCTTTAGCCCCCCCCCCCCCGTTCAGTGTTCCCCAGGATTTTGAAAATGTGAATAATGTGCCGCGGCTCAAAAAAGGTTGGGAGACACTGCTATAAGATACTTTAGAAAGGTACCAGAAAGGTATCCTTTCTCCACTACTGTTTATTTTGGCTCTGAAAGTTCTTACTGGAGATATAAGACAAGATGAGGGAATAACTGTGATGAAGGTGAAAAGTATATAAACTAAGGACAATAAACTTAACAGGCCGAAATCACTTGGAAATTATTTTTCAGTAACATGTAATTAATAGTATCCACTCCTATCTCAGTTCTCAGGCTTATTAAAGTACTTTAATTAATCTGTCATATGATTCATGCATTGTATAGAACAGCTTTACAAACTGGAAGATAGATAAATAGTATAATTTTAATGCCTATTAAAAAAAAAATTGTTCACAAGAAAACGTGTTCAGATATTGTATCTGAAAGATGGCAGATTTGCATTGGATGGATAACTGGGACCTGGATGGCTAGATTAAACTTTCTGTATCTTACATTATTTTATTATCAGATTATTTTATATGGAGAATTGCTTTTCCTGATTGCTTCTTTCTTTATTATTTCCAAATATTGATGTACTTCCTAAAATATTAACTTTTAAGAGCCAGCAGTGTACAGCAGATGCCAAAAAAGCCAACACAGTTCTAGGCTGCATTAACAGAGGGATAGAATCAAGATCACGGAAAGTGTTAATACATTTTATAAAGCCTTGGTAAGGCCACACTTGGAATACTGCATTCAGTTTTGGTCACTACAATGCAAAAAGGATGTTGAGACTCTGGAAAGAGTGCAGAGAAGAGCAACAAAGATGATTAGGGGACTGGAGGCTAGAACATATGAAGAATGATTGCAGGAACTGGTCATGGTTTGTTGTTGTTGTTGTTTTTGTTGTTGTTGTTGTTGTTGTTGTTGTTGTTAAGATTCCTTCTGAAATCCCCTTCATAATTTTAATGCTGAACATTAACTTTTACACTTTTTGTTGCTACCAAACATAAGAGAAACAAACAAAAATTAATAAATAATTCTATTTTTATTGTTCTTGGAAATATTCATTTTTTAGGATTTCTGTCTTTTTAATGCTGTAAGCTTCCCTGAGTTGTTTTGATACAAGATGGGTCAGCTAACTAACTAACTAACTAACTAACTAACTAACTAACTAACTAACTAACTAACTAACTAACTAACTAACAAATTAAATCTTTCACATTCTGAATTTTAACTAGCATTCCTAATTTCCTTTTTGCCTTTTTTTAGTTTATGAACAAATCAGTTGAATAATAGTGCTATTTTATTTTGCATTGACTAGAATCTAGCTTGAATATTGTGTTTACTTCTAGACACCACATTTCATGAACAAACATAACATGATTAGGGAAGATAATGAGGATTATCAGTGAATAGAATCTTAGTTCTAAATAAGACTATTATGTAGCCTAATTTTTCTAGTTCAATAGTACAGGACTGGTAGGATTTAAGTTAGAGAATTAAACTTCAACAGACTATTAAAATACATTTCCTGGCACTAAAAGCAGTTTAATAGTGTAGCCAATTATGCAGAATAGTGGCAGGTTTTTCTCTGGATGTGCTCAAGTGGAAACTGTCCAGCTGGATTAAAGTGATGTATAATCTTCATGAATGAATAAACTAATGTTTTTAAGAACAATCAGATACATTCTGTTCTTTAATTCAAAATCATATCATGATATCTAAATCTTTTTTCTCTTTCCTATGTCATAATAACAAATGTAAGAATATTAACTCAAAATGAGAGAATCCTAGAACAACCGCAAATCACAAATGTCAGTGCCACCTGAATATTAATCTAACAATGTGAAATAGTTTAGAATAATTGCCTCCATAAACAAAGAAATAATGCAAAATTTATTTATTTATTTATTTAGATTTGTATGCCGCCCCTCTCCGCAATAAGTCTTTAGAATAATTCAAACGACAAAAAAATTCATCCACTGCCTAATCTTAGAGCATTCAGGAACTGTATCATTTCGAACTATATAAATTTGGCAAACAGCACTGATAGTTGTCAATAATAGATAAAATTTCAGCATATATTATCCATTTTATGTTCTACTACAGCCATTTTGAAGTCCAAAATGTCCTTCAATTGTTTAATAAAACAGATCAGTGACTCCAAAATTGAATTAATAAGATTGTACAGTTCTTGATGAGTTCCATAAAGCATCTGAATGTGTGAAGAAATAATTCCATTTATAGTAACCCTGGGAGATAGATTAAAATACACATTTTAATCCAATTAAAGAAAAGAAGAATCATATCTTATGCAAGACATGCTCTAGAAATTCAGCCGGCACCATATCAGTGTATCTTCATCCCCAGTGAGATAAACACTATTAAATCTAATTTATCTGATAGAGTAGTTAAAATCCAGTTAACAGCCTAATAGCTTACTTGTGACACATTTTTATAAATTAAAATTGCATAAGATGAATTGTCAAAGATATCATAGTTTCAGGTCTTTATGCCAGAGTCACAGTCTATATTTTAGCATTTGTATTTAACAAAGAAATTGGGTAATAATTTGCATAGGGAAATCTTTCCAGAAAAATCACAATTATAAAATGTTCATTAAAAGGAGGCAAAATGTTATTCAAAAAGATATTACATATTTCCAAGAGTCCGGAGTAAAAAAATAGCTCTCTAAATCCATGGGAAAAACAGTGTGAAATGCTTTACTCTAGAGCAGTGATGGCGAACCTTTTTTTCCTCAGGTGCCGAAAGAGTGTGTGCGCACGCTATCACGCATTCGCCTCCAGATATATAATTTAATGCCTGAGGAGGGCGAAAACAGCTTCCCCACTCAGAGGCCCTCTGGATGTTGGAAATGGCCTGTTTCCATAATTCTGGTGGGCCTAGTAGGCTCGTGTTTCACCCTCCCCAGGCTCCAAAGGCTTCCCTGGAGCCGAGGGAGGGTAAAAATGCCTTCCCCCATTCCATCAGAGGCTCTCTGGAAGCTAAAATTGCCCTCCTAGAGCCTCTGTGCTAGCCAAATATCAAGTGGCCAGCACACACATGCACGTTGGAGCTGAGCTAAGGCTACGGCTCATGTGCCATCAGATATGGCTCTGCATGCCCATGCCATAGGTTCGCCATCACTGCTCTTTGGGAGATTCTTTGGGATTCATGACTTCTGCTTGAAGACCAGATGGCAGTCATGCTTAGGAGGTTCCATTGAATTGGGCACAAGCCAATGGTGGGTTGTTTCAAGTTTGGTCTAGTCCTGCATAACAGTAGCACTGGCGGGAAGCTTCACCCACTCACCCAGGACGCTTCTGCACCTGCACAGAGGTGTGTCATGAGCATGCAAGGTGGTAGCATTGGGTTTTAGAACCGACTATCGGTGCAAGCTGTAGCCATTTCTACCTCATGAAACCCCATGTTCAGTCACTCATGACCTGGACACCTCCTTATGGATTAGTATAATAAACTCTACATTTGAAGAACTCCCACAAGCTTCAACTGTGCAAAATATGATGGCGCATGTAGTTATGTCTGCATTTAGATCAGAACCAGTTACACTTCTGCTCCATGAGCTGCATTGCCTTCCAGTTTTCTTCCAGGTTCATTTCATTCCTCTAAAATCCATAGGATGTAACTTATGTCACTGCTGGTCCTCTTCCTCCCATTTTTTCACTTGGCTGCACCTCATGACCATGCACATGTGCAGTAGCAAAAATTTAAAAAATCCCTCCCATTAGCTGAAATTAATATGGCAATACATGCGCAGTACCGGAAACTCAGCTTCTGTGCATGCGCAGAAGGGAAAAACCCCAGAAAATCCCCCCTCCCAAATTTAAATAAATAAATAATATTTTTTTTTAAAAAAAGTTGGCGGCCTCTATGGACCATCACCAACAGATCCAGTTCCATGATGTCATCATGACATCACTAGTGGGTTACTACTGGTTCGGGCGAACTGGTCCAAAATGGGAGGAATCCACCTCTGAATCACACCAACTTTTATTATTGATCATTTGCATAATCTAATTATATTTGAAATGCTTCTGCTTGCTATTTATACATTGTTTGGGATAAAACTTAACATGAAAATAAAAAGTATAATGGATTGGCAGAATGAGCATGAAGGAATGTCATCTGCATCGTTGTTTGTGTAAATTTCCCTCATGCAATCAATCTTAATTGTTATGTAGAAGACTGATATAGGACATTGCTATACAGAATGTTTATATAAAAAAGAAAAACTGTGATAATAAATGTTATGATTAATATTATAATTACAACATGCCAAGCCCTACATGGCATGGGACCACACTACTTACGGGACCGCCTCCTGCTGCGTGAATCCCAGCGACCAGTCAGGTACCACAAAGTCTGCCTTCTCCAGGTCCCATCAACTAGACAATGTCGCTTGGCGGGATCTAGGGGAAGAGTCTTCTCTGTAGGGACCCCGGCCTTCTGGAATCAGCTCCTCCCAGAGATTCATACTGCCCCCACCCTCCTTGCTTTTTGTAAGAGTCTGAAGACTTATCTATACTGACAGGGATATTGGGGTCACTAGACATTGTGATTGAATGGATGCGTGTACTTTTAATTGGTTTTTAGGCTTTTAGATTTTAACTTTAATTAATTGGATTCCGTTGTACATTGTTTTTCTATACGTTGTAAGCCGCCCCGAGTCTTTGGAGAGGGGCGGCATATAAATCTGATAAGTAAATAAATTTGCCAAAAAGAAATACTGTACCAACAAAATATTAATAATAAGATTATTATTGCTAACACTTCAGATGAAAATGTTAGTTATTAGCTATTTTTAATGGACCTTTTCAAATAAATTTCCAAAATAGCTTAATCATTTCCCCCCTTTTAATGATTTTGTAATCGCTTGCATTGGGATGGAGTCAGGGTAACTTAAATTATATACCTTGGCAATTCTAAATGGTATCTGAACATAGAAGTGGAGGAAATGTGTCTCCCTTATTACCGGTAGGTTTCATAATTATAAATAGTTTTTCCAAATTACAGTTTTTATTACCGGTCTTTTGCATAATCTAATTATATTTGAAATGCTTCTTATTGCTATTTTTAAATTGTTTGGGATGGGACATAACCTGAAAATAAAACGTATAATGGATTTTTTTTCTTTTGCAATTGATTTATATGCCTGTTGTCTAACTGTATTTTATATGCAGTGTTTTTGCAAAGTCTTTGTTCAAAGCACACAGTGCATTTAGGATTAATTGGGAATAAAAACATACATAGCAGATATGTAAGGTCGGTTCATTATTTATTTTATGGTGCACAAAATGAATGTGCATCACAGATGTATAATAGTTTAATCTACTATTGATTTAACTGATCTAATTTAAAAGCCTTACATTGACCTTGTCAGTGAGTAAACCTTCTGAAGCAAAAACAGAGAAAGCTGTGATCTTTGTTGCTATTTTTTCCCCCCAGTATGTCCCTCCTGATCTTTGCATCTGTAATTTTGTACTGGAGCAATCTTTGTCTGTCAGAGCCCTCCAGGAAATGCTTGCCCACACAAGAAACACTTCCAGGGAAGGGGTAAGTACAATTGTTTTCCTTCGGCATTGATTTCAGATTTACAAAACAAACTTTTATACTTTTCACCATGGACCAGAAACCTTTCAAAATAAAGAATATTAACAAGTGTTATGATATTTTCAATATTTTTCTTTGTTTGGAAATCTAATCTCTCCAGTTGTCTAAATTTCAACCTGGCTTAAATTTCAGTACAAGTGCAATTAATTGGCTAGGCAAATGCAAAATATACAGTACAACAAAAACTATACTCATTTCTTCAGCTTCCAGTCATTACCAGAATGCAAGGGGCTTATTTTAAGGTGAAGCATGTTCTTGGAGATACAACTATCCTTTGACTAAGCTACAGTGGTTACCTTTAGACTAATTATACAATAAAAATAAAGAATAACCAATACATTTCTTACTGATGTTGTCAACTCTTGGATTATGATAACATTGTTCAGTCTCATTGAGACAGCAGATTTACCCACTTTGATAATTAAGTGGTGAACTCCTCTTTTTCTCTGTATGATGTGGAAAAAGAAATTATGTTTGATTTCTAGTTGATCATGTTCACAATCTTACTTTAGGAGTAAGCCTTTCATAGTTTATAATTTCTGTTTTTTCTTCTGCTGTTCCATGTACTTTTCAAACATTTTCGATGCTGCCCAACTTTTGCTAGCTGCCCTACTCCCTCTATTTTTCTTTCTTCTGGTTTCCTTTCTCTAACTTTATTTACACTCTGAGACTCCTGGGTTTCATTTCAATCTGGCTCCCATGCTTACTGTCTAATTCTGTTTTCCTGAAGAAGGCCTACACCCTCCCCCCCAGTAATGGGTTGTAAAATATTTTGCCACTGATTCGTTTGCCACCCATCCTGAGTGGGTGGGTAGAGCCTCCTTCCGCCAGCGCTATTGGTTCTCAGAACCAGTCCAAACTGGGAGCAACCCACCACTGCTCCCCCCTCTAAAACAAGCACTTCCCTCAAATTTTTCACCTTGTTAAAATAAAGCCTTACCAAAACCTTAGGACAGCTGTTGCAGTTGATTTATTGCTCCACAGCCACACTTAACTTTATATTTATTTATTTTATTTGTTTAGTTTGTCAAACATATACAAGATGTTTATATAAGTACAAGTGCAAGGTATAGTACAAAAATGAACATGAAGACAGGAAATGAGTACGGATAAATGGGGACAGCAGGACAAGGACAATAGGCATGTAGGTATGCATGCCCCCTTATGGACTTCTTAGAAACGGGGTGAGATCCATGGTAGATAGTTTAAGGTTAAAGCTATGGGGTTTGAGGTTACAGCAACAGAATCAAGTAGTGCATTTCAGGTATTGACTATTCTGTTGCTGAAGTCGTATTTTCAGCGATTGAGTTTGAAGTGGTTTACCTTGAGTTTGTACCTATTTTTGCCTGTGTATTAATTGTGGTTGAAGGTGAAATAGTCATTGACAGGTAGGATGTTGTAGCAGACAATTTTGTGTACTTTGCTTAGGTCAGACCATAAGCGACATAGTTCTGATTTTTCCAATCCCAGAGTTTCAGGCGTAGCAGGATAAGTTATTCTATTGTGAGCAGAGGAATGGAGTATTCTTCTTATGAAATACCTCTGGATTTACTCAATTGTATTAATGTCCAATATACAGTATGGATACAGGCAGACAAGCTGTATTCGAGAATTTGTCTGGCAAAAGTTTCGTATTCCCAAGTTAGCAGTGCTTCACAAGAAGCTTCACAAAATTAGGTTAACAACTGTTAATGCCTTTTTTGGCAATGCTGTTACAGTGAGCCCTGAGGATTAAATCCTTTGCGATAACTATTCCTAGGTCCTTGACAGAATGACAGCCATTTATGAGATGGTATCCACCCAGCTTGTATTTGATGTTATGATTTTTGTTTCCAATGTGTAGGATGGAGCATTTGTTGGTTGAAATTTGAAATTGCCATTTGTTCGACCATTCCGACACATAGTCAAGGTCACTTTTTAGGGCAGCAGTATTGTCAGTGGTGTTGAATAGTTTTACGTCATCAGCAAAGAGGCTAACGTTGCTTATAATATGATTGCAAATGTAATTTATGTAAAGCAGAATGTGTGTAGATCCTAAAACGCTGCCTTGGGGAATCGCCGCTGTTAATTGATACAGGACTTGATAGGGCATTCCCTATTTTAACTACTTATTGCCTGTTTGAAAGGAATGTGGCCATCCACTTGTGCAGGGACCTGGAAGTGCCATAAGAGCTTCGTTTTAACAGTAGTTTTTCATGCACTACTGAAACAAACACTTTGCAGAGTCTATTGCTTTACTCTAGTCAATGTTGTGTGATCCAAATGTTTTTGCACTGTAGGACTTGCGGTTACAGGATAAATTTTTCCTAAAACCAAACTGTTTGTTAGAGAGTAGGTTGTTTGTCTCTATGTAGAGAGTAATTGATTGGTTTATAATTGTTCCAAGACTTTGCAGGTCACCCAACACAATGAGATTGGTTTATAATTTTCAACTAGGCTAGGCTCTCCCTTTTGAAGATAAGAATGACTGGGGCTAATGACCATAGATCGGGCAGGGAGCTGGTTCTGAAAGATATTTCATAGATTGGTCTTAGCTATGTTCAGCTATGGTAGTGGAAAGCTTTTTCAAGAAGTAGGCACACAATCCATCAGGGCAATAGATAGAGATGGTTTTAGGTTGCATAGTGCCTTTTCAACAATATCTTCTGTAAAGTCAATATGTAGCAGATCATTGCAATTATTTGTGATACGGCTAGGAAATGTGGGGCATGAGCCATTGTGAACTGAAGAACGTGTTGAAGAATGTGCTTCATCATTATAGTCTATCCTGTTAGGCCCTTTTAATGGTGGGATGGTTTTCGGCCTTTAAGTTTGGTGTTTATAAAATTATAGAAGGCATGGGTGGATTTCGTGTGCAACAGCTTTTCCTCTTGTTTGCAGTGGTAATTAGTGCATTCTGCCTTTATATGATGGTATGAGGTTTTGTAGAGGCTTTTAAAGTTAGCTATGTAGCCAGATTTGTTTTTTCGCCAGATATATATTTTTTTGATTGAAGCTTCCTTATTGTTATGGATAATTTGTTTTGGGGTTTTGTTTTGTTTTCTTTTTTTGTTCTGAGGGTTGCTAATGGTACATATAGCTTAATGATTCTTTTGACTTTGAGCAAAAAAGTGTTATAATGGTTCTTGGCAGTGGTCCTTACAGCCAGTGAATAGAATGTGCCAATCAAGAGATGAGAGGTTGGTAGGTTTGATATTGTAAATTTTTTAAAGTTATGCTTCGGAGTTCCATCATTATGACCATCTTTTCAAGGATGTAAATTGAAATAAAAGTCAATCATGCTATTGTCACTGTTTGAAAAAGGTTATTTTATTTATAGACCATAAATCTGATATATGTTTGATTTTAAAAAAAATCAATTTGTAACCTGAGAAAAATATTTTGTTTATTCACATAGAAAACATTTTTTTTATCAAAACTGAAATCTGAGGGTCAGAATACATTGAAACTTAAATAAGCATCTCATTTCTGTCTAAATTGCCGAACTCTCTAACCTCTCTGGTTGAAGTCTGTGAGATCTTTGTTGATGTCTGACCGCAGTTGTTTTCTTGCAGATCTTTCATTACCAAACTAGATAAAATCTTTTAGCTCAGGGAGTACCAAGGACTCCACAGTTCAACAATGAGCTGCAAATCTTCTATTTTTGTAAGATACTCTATTTTATACTCTATTTTATCAAGGTAGCAATTCTTTTCTTTTTCTCTCTCCAAAATTAGTTCAGTATCTTGACATTTGTATTTACATATTTAATTATGAAATAAAAAGGCTATAAACCTAGACTAATGAGGTAAATTATTGCAGAAACATGGGAAGAAGGTATAATTACCCACATGGTCTTTCCTGCAATGACATATCACAAAGTTTTTGTTGTTATAAGGCATCTAAAACAGTGATCCCAAACCTTTCCAGCTTGGTGGCCTTCTGGGGTGGGGAAGGGAACTTAGCTGTGTGAGCCGTGTGCCTCACACATGCCATGTGTACCAGGATCTTAGGCCTGCCAACCACTTGCACAAGTGGAGATATGTGTGCATGTGTGCGCAGATTTGCCACTTGCACAGTCTGGTTCCAAATAGGCCATGGCCCGATAGTGAGCCGCGGCCCAGGATTTAGGGACCCCTGATCTAAAAGGTACCTATCTAAATCAGCGTTCGAGAAAAGGCAAGTTGAGATGGACAAACCATGCAATGGGACATGACAGTTCTCAAAAGGAAAAAAAATAGAGCACACAAATATAAATGCTGGAAGTATTATTCTTTATGAATAAATAATCAGTTATTGCACACTTACTGTACATGATTACCAAAATGTAAAAAAGCAAAAAACAAAAAAACCTTCAACTCTTTGATAGGAATGTTCATGCTTTCCTAGGATTTTGTTTTTTAAAAAAGGTCCTTATCCCTAACCTTAACCCTTTTTATTTAAGTAGATTCTTCAGTAGATCCAGCTTCTAATTTCCTTTTCTGAAAATTAATCTCAGGTTAAAAAGTTTATATACATTATATACATTGCAGAATATACATATAAGATTGATTACATGTATCCAGAGGTGGGCTACTGCCTGGATGGGGGGGGGGGACACGACGCAGTGGGGTAGCAAAAATGAAGCTCCACCCTAGAACACCCAATTTGCACTGTAAAATATTGAAAGAAAAAGCAGGGCGTCCTACATAAGCCATGCCCACAGTGTGGTAGTAAAAATTTTGGTAGACCTTCACTGCATGTATCCCATCATCTTGTCAAGTGAATTGTGTTTAAATAAATACAACCTCCCCTTCTCACTCTTCAGTAGAACATGGAACAGGGGGCAATTTTGTGGGCAATTTCCCTGGGTCAGTGATGTTGTATTTCTGAAAGGGCTTAGCTAATAAATCCTGTTTCTGAAACAGCAGCTGCATGCTTGCTTATTTGCTAAAAGGAGGTCAAATGCAGGTTTATAGGTCAACACTAGGAGTTGAAAAGGCAAAAGTGATTTTATGGTAAGCAGGAAAAAAAATGTGAAAATCTATAATACATGGGAACTTATTTGTTCTTAACAACCTGCCTTATTGTACTAGAATCTTGTGAAACAGGAATAAACACTGAACGAACACATGCAGACAAATGCATGGTTAAAAGAGGAAATACTAGTAATTTGCTTTCTAATTTGTGCATGTGCGTGGAATTTAGCAGTGGGTTGAATGAACACAATTGTCCACCTTGAAAGGATAAGAAACGAACACTGAATGGTTGGAAGTGCTCTATGCTTAGTTATTGATCAGAAGGAGCAAGCAATCTGATAGCTCTTGTCAAGCTCAAGCTGCCAAGAGAGATAACAAATAAATTAAAAGAGTTTTGACATCAGAATATATCTGGAAATAGTGAAACAGTCCAGATAAATCTCACATAAAATCTCATACAAAATTGAATTTTGAATGGATGAAAGGTTGGTCATCTCCAAGAGTCTAGGGAAAAACTAATGTGATTTTTAACAGGCAAATGTTAGACAAAGGATTAATGGATGTGCCCTTTACCATTGTAATTGTGTAGTGAGAGGAAGAACTGCAATATCTATTACAGAATCTTTTAATACTTATGCAGCTGTTGAGAGGACAACAACTGCAGACATTCAAATAATCAGGGGTGCAAAAAAATTACAAATTAAATTTAATTTCTAATTGTGGAAAAGATCTGTGAAAGACAGGAACTTAAGTTGGGTAAATACTTTACAGTTTTATCCCAAATAAATCTACTTTGATACAATCTATGCTGAATTTAATGGAATTTATTCCGAGGATAGTATATAGAGGACTGCCTCTGAATCTAATTTCCAGAACTTAGTGAGATTATTTTTCTAACCTTTGTTGAAACAGAGAGACCTTCTCATTTATTTTAGTTTTCGGATATCTTTTCATTAGTGAAAGGATATCACATTGTACTATTTTTTGCCTTCAGTAAGTAGAATAATGGAAGTGTTATCTGAGCACTGTATCTGTTTCAGCAGAAAAACACGGCCAGATATTCTGTTACCTGTAGTGCTTGTATCTACCTACTTCTCACAGCTGAATCTTTAAGAGTGATGTTGCTGTTAGAACTTATGTTGCAACCATTGCGAGCATTGAAATTGTTTTTATATGTGTTATGTTATTACATATTGATTATTTTTAAATAGCCTACAATGTGTAGAAAAAAGGAATAAATACTCTGAAAATCAACAAAGTGGTTTTTATGTAGAGAAAACTGGGATAAGCTACCTCCAACAGAAACAGCCAGCTCCTGAATTGGGATAATAAACCATGCAGGGAAAGCTGGCAACTAATCATCTTTTTAGCAGGTGTAAGTGAAAAACTGTTCTATGTAGCGAGCCATGCAGTTGTTGCTTTGCCCAAAGAGTTTTGAACTTGATCCAATGCTTAAAGGAAGAATAAGCATGCATATGAATATCTCACTTACTACCGTAAATATTATGTCCTCATTAGCAAGCTGGCCTTGTAACATAAATTGTCAAATAAGAGATTAACCAAAAATGTTTGATTAATGCTTGCTTTTTCACTATTAGTAAAGAGGGTTACCTAAGAACTCTCGGTGTACTGGAATGAAACAAGAATCATGCCAGCTAAATTAATTATCCCAGTGGATTTTCTTAGTGAAAGCACAACCAGCTAACTTATATGCTGACCATTTGGTTTGGTCTCTGAAATGTGATTATATAAAGTTACTGCAGTACTTTGGCAGGAATTTCTCTGTAGCTCGATTTTATGTTTAGCTTGCTGCATGCTAGTTTTTTTCTTAGAAATTTGACCTCATAAACAGAATTCACATTTTATATCTAGACAAAAATTTATTTTACAACTTTACTTTACTTTTACACAGCTTTTTTTCATGATTTATCTATTTTGCTAAAGCAATGGAAAGTTATTTTATGGATGGCGTCTGCCATCAAAGTTTTATTTCAGTTCAAAGTTTACAAAATGTTTAGTTTAGTTGACTTACTTCCAGAAAACTGAGTTTGTATTTCACTATCACTTATAGTAATACAGTACTTTCCTAAATAGTTTTAAAATTTGTATTTATTTATATTTCCTAAATAGTTTTAAAATTTGTATTTATTTATATTGATTGAAAGAATGCCTACTGGACACTTTACATTATTAAAAAGACAGAACAAGAAAAGAGAAAAAGGTGTTATGCGTCCAGAAGGATCAAATAACTATAAAACAATATATCATATCACAACTAATCTTACAGAAGCTTACCTACTATCCCAGCTCAATGCTTGGAAAATAGCCAGATTGTTAATTTTTAATTTATTAAAATTTATATGCACAGTGGCAGGTTAAGGCTCACTGGTGCCTTAAGCGCTCACAAATCTTGGTGCTCCCTTCCTATTTGATCTTTTTTAAAAAAACAAATCTTCATTGGGTTTTTTTTCTTTCTCATGTTTGTGGTGCCTCCTTTGGGCCTGGTGTTCTAAGATCATGCTTAGTCTGCTTAATGGTTAATACACCACTGTAATAGGCTGCAATGTACATGTTGCCCCTCTCACTATCCAACCAACCCTTTGAATTTTCCATGCCTTCTTATGAAACTTCATCAAGGTGGCAATGGATTGGGGGGAAGAAGAGGGGAATTATTCCAGAAGGCAGAAGCTACAGCCACAGAAAAGAAATCTCCATTGTTTAACAGGGGGGACTTGAAGCACACCCACTTTGCTGAATCCTACCAATATAACAATATATGTGTTAGACTAAATTTTCACTTATCATTTTGTTTTCACTTTTTCTAGCCTAGAGATGTCTTTGAATGGGTATGTTAATCATTTATTTCCATATGATCTTCAGCCACGGCATGAAATTCATTCCATTTATTCCTGCCCTAAATACCTCTACTGTGTCAATGTTGTTAACGCTGATTGTTTCTCAAGTTATTTTTTATTACAGGCTTTCTTATTATAAAACTTTTACAACTAATGACTAACCATAGAATGCTGGTCTTTGCTGAACTTTTATTTTTAAGTTAACTTATTTAAAGTTACGGTTATGAAACTTATAAGATCCGCTAACCTCCCTCCCCCCGCTAATCCTCTACTCCTAAGCATGTTTATGAAAAAGTAAAGCCTATTTATTTTTATGGGATTTATTCCTCTTTAGGTATGCATAAAAAAGGGTAGCAAAGGGTTCAAAATAATGGCTTTAAAATCTGCCATTAGGAGTTTTTTTTTGGAAAAATGCATTTTCTTCTATGGTGGTACATGTGAACGTGCAGTTAAATACAGTGATCCCCCGGTTATTGCGTCCCCGACCATTGCGAACAGGGTAATTCGCGATTTTTCAACCCGGAAGTCAAAACACCATCTGCCCATGCGTGCCCTTTTTTCTATGGGCACGCATGCGTAGATGGTGCCCGGCAGATCAGCTGCTGGGCGGCTTCCCTGGGTCTTCCCCTTCTTGCTGGCGAGAGGGCGAGCAGCGGGCATCAGCAAGGAGTTTCCCCACCGCCCACGCAAACTCCTCGCTGCCGCCCGCCCTTCGCCCGCCCACACCGTTCATTCTCGCGGCCAGAGCGAGCGCGGACAAGCTGTTCGCTGGCGCTAGCTCTCGCCCGCTAGCGAGGAGCCGCCTGCCTGCCCGCTAGCGAGGAGCCGAAGATTGGGGGCGGCGCGACGTCGCCACCGGCATGGGGGGCTTACCAGCACCCCCCGGACCCCCAACCCGGGTTTGGGGGGCTGCTAGGAAGCCCCCCATGCCGGCGGGGACGTTTTAAAACACCCGCGCCACTTTCCAATGAGTCCCGAAGACAACGCGTTTGTCTTCGGGACTCATTGGAAAGTCGCGCGGGTGTTTTAAAACATCCCCGCCGACATGGGAGGCTCGCTAGCACACCCCCGAACCCCCAACCCGGGTTTGGGGGTGTGCTAGCGAGCCCCTCATGTCGGCGGGGATGTTTTAAAACACCCGCGCCACTTTCCAATGAGTCCCGAAGACAACGCGTTTGTCTTCGGGACTCATTGGAAAGTCGCGCGGGTGTTTTAAAACATCCCCGCCGACATGGGAGGCTCGCTAGCACACCCCCGAACCCCCAACCCGGGTTTGGGGGTGTGCTAGCGAGCCCCTCATGTCGGCGGGGATGTTTTAAAACACCCGCGCCACTTTCCAATGAGTCCCGAAGACAACGCGTTTGTCTTCGGGACTCATTGGAAAGTCGCGCGGGTGTTTTAAAACATCCCCGCCGACATGGGAGGCTCGCTAGCACACCCCCGAACCCCCACCCCGGGTTTGGGGGTGTGCTAGCGAGCCTCCCATGTCGGCGGGGATGTTTTAAAACACCCGCGCGACTTTCCAATGAGTCCCGAAGACAAACGCGTTGTCTTCGGGACTCATTGGAAAGTGGCGCGGGTGTTTTAAAACATCCCCGCCGACATGAGGGGCTCGCTAGCACACCCCCAAACCCGGGTTGGGGGTTCGGGGGTGTGCTAGCGAGCCTCCCATGTCGGCGGGGATGTTTTAAAACACCCGCGCGACTTTCCAATGAGTCCCGAAGACAAACGCGTTGTCTTCGGGACTCATTGGAAAGTGGCGCGGGTGTTTTAAAACATCCCCGCCGACATGAGGGGCTCGCTAGCACACCCCCAAACCCGGGTTGGGGGTTCGGGGGTGTGCTAGCGAGCCTCCCATGTCGGCGGGGATGTTTTAAAACACCCGCGCGACTTTCCAATGAGTCCCGAAGACAAACGCGTTGTCTTCGGGACTCATTGGAAAGTGGCGCGGGTGTTTTAAAACATCCCCGCCGACATGAGGGGCTCGCTAGCACACCCCCAAACCCGGGTTGGGGGTTCGGGGGTGTGCTAGCGAGCCTCCCATGTCGGCGGGGATGTTTTAAAACACCCGCGCGACTTTCCAATGAGTCCCGAAGACAAACGCGTTGTCTTCGGGACTCATTGGAAAGTGGCGCGGGTGTTTTAAAACATCCCCGCCGACATGAGGGGCTCGCTAGCACACCCCCAAACCCCCAACCTGGGTTAGGGGGGTGCTAGCGAGCCCCCCATGTCGGCGGGGACGTTTTAAAACACCCGCGCCGCCCCCAATCTTCGGCTCCTCGCTAGCGCTGCGGAAGTAAAAACACCATCTGCACATGCGCAGATGGTGTTTTTACTTCCGCAGCGCTACTTCGCGAAAACCCGCTCGTTGCGGGGGGTCCTGGAACGGAACCCTCGCAAAGAGCGGGGATCACTGTATTGCAATATGTTCTGTTCATACAATTAAGAATGCTTTTGTTTAGAATTTCTACCAACTAACCATGTCCTTCTCTAAAGAGCTCAGACAGAGCTTTCTGTTCCAACTCACAATTTTCCCTTTTTTATTTTTCTAGTGCAGCATTTCAAAGCTATGGAGCATAAACTTTTTCTCTTCCTTAGGTTTTCAGTATAGGGACCATCATGCTTATCACCACCACAACCTTGTCAATCATGTAATTCTTCCAAGTTTGGCAATACTTCAACACCCCCCCCTCTAATGTCAATTACAGTACTTGTATGCATTATTAGAGGAAATGATATTCATTCTCATTAACTGAATTCTCTTATCTGCATACTTTTGTTTTCCTCTTTTGCATCTTAATCTGTTTCTAGAGGAAGGTGAATGGTTTCCGTTCTATCAGTACTAGGTATTGTTGTGGTCTTCTCTAAAATGTACCCAATGAAAATAGAGAATTATAAGGTTGAAGGGGACTTTGGAAGTCTTGTAGCCCATCCCTTAGTACAAATCCTCATATCACTCTTTCAAGCAATGGCTTTTCAACTTTTCCTTGAAAACCTCCAGTGGTGGAGCTCTCATGACTCCATAAAGCAAGCTATTCTATTAGATTATAATGTTTATGGCAACCTATTTTCTTTTGTAACAAAAGACTAAAGGGAGTTGAAAGACTTATGATAGCAAAATGTGAACTCTTTTAAATGGTTTATTTTGAATAGCAACTTTTGTCTAGGAGCTGGTCTTTCTCTAGAAGAATATGTTTCTGTCATTAAATTGGAATTTGTAGCCTGAGAATAAATGTGTGCTTTTCTATACGACATCAGAATTTATTCTGCATAAGAAAGATGGACTGCTGTTGGGAAGCACAAAGTAATAGGGCAGTGATGACGAACCTTTTTGCCTTGGGCGCTGAAAGAGCATGGGTGCATTCTATTGCGGATGCGCGAGTGCCCACACACATAATTCAATGCCTAGAGAGGGCGAAAGAAGCTTCCCCCAGCCCCTGGAGGCCCTCTGGTGGCTGGAAATAGCCTGTTTCCCAACTTCTGGTGGGTCCAGTAGGCTCATGTTTTGCACTCCCCAGTCTCCAAAGGCTTCCCAAAGTCAGGGGAGGGTAAAAATGCCCTCCCCCATTCCCCGGAAGCTTTCTGAAAGTAAAAGAACGCCCTCCCAGAGACTCGGTGTGAACCAAAAATCAACGGGCCGGCACACACATGCATGCTGGAGCTGAGCTAGGGCAATGACTCGAGTGCCAGTAAATATGGCTCCGCATGCCACCTGTGGTACCCCTGCCATAGGTTCGCCATCACTGTAATAGGATAATAAGGTGTACAGATGACAGAGAAAATGGGGGAAAGCTTTTCCCTGAACCAAGGAATGTTGCTAAAAATTGCTAAATTTTGTAAGATTATTTTTCAAAGGAGATTTTGTGTGCAGGTTCTTTATGTTTTTCTCCCAACCACAATAGGTCTAACTTCTTTTCTGCCATGTTTTCATGATGATGCCCTTATCAAACCTCCAGTCCTTAGTTGAAGCAGTTTATAATTACTCTTAGATGTTCTAGTTTGGATATGGGATCTCTCACACTTTTTGTTAAGTATGGAGTATGAGTTTGAGTTTGAGTATGAGTTTTCGTGGCATGCTTCACTGACCAGTTGCTTCTGTATATACTGTCAGGAATTAGGATTTGTCCATCTTCTATCAGACACTCTGATCTGCTGTGCTCCTTTATTCCCCTGTTTTGTCTTTAATCATTTCCTGGCAAAATCATTTTGGTTTGGGCTGAAGGAGAAATTGCACACCTGCCATTTACAGAAGTACCTGCCTGCATATTGCTCGACCTTTTGTAGAGCAAACTAATTCTTTTGTGCTATTCTAATAGATGTGAATTTAGTAATTTTGGAGAGATTGTTACTAAACACAGGTTTAGTGTTCTTTTTCTTGAATTTAAAGCAAGAATCAGAGCTAGTTTCTTCAAGAAGGGGCTATCAATAGAAAGGGGATTTACATTCCTCTATAATTTTCTTTCACAGATGTGTCCAATTCACCATTTACTTAACGGTCATTTGTGCTTTCATTATCTATCATTAGCAAATGCAGACACACTGACACATCAGTTGGTTAACAACCTCTGGCAACAATGGTATCCATGCATTTGCAGAAGTCATTAGGGTTGGTTGACTTAATTTGAAGACTCAAAATAATAGTCTTCAAGTGTGAATAATTAAAATTGAAATTCTTTCATTCCACCCAAAAATATTTGAGATCAGCAATCTGATCACTATATAAAATAATCCACGAAGAGGGGTGGCATACAAATACAATAAATAAATAAATTAATTAATTAAAATAATTTTGCATCTTGGAAGGATGTTATAGTTAACATTTTTAATTACTTATGATAAAAATGTTTTTAAAACCCTCTACATAAAAATAGATTCTGCATCTACTGTGAGTCAGAACTTGTAATGGAATGTGTGGATGACCGTTGGGAACAATGGGAAGAGATGCTACCTAGGAAACAAGAGAGCCAGGACCTCCCAGTGGCTTAACAACCAGAGAAAGAAACTTAAGGAAGAAAACACTCTAATGGATCATGAAAATGTTAGTGGGGAGTCTCTGTACCTTCTGACTTGCAAGATTCTGTTAATGTAGATTTATAATAAAGAATTAGCTCATCTTGTTGTGTTTCTCATCTGATTTACTACAAGAGGTAACAGAACTAGGTGCCCTAAAGTATAGATCAAGCTTCTTTTTTAAAAGAAAAACATTTACTCTACTTCAAGCAGACATTACTGTATTATTTGATTGCATTTATTGTGTTTTCTATGTTATTTCCTTTAAAACAAATCTTTTTCATTATCCATCAGCTCCATATAACATACAGAGATAGTCAAACCATAATAAGTTATCACTTCCCTATAAGAAAAAAAAATCAGTGCCTTTCCTCCAGTTAATTGGCAGTGCCACTTAAAAGAATGCTGTCAGCACAATAATGTTCTATCACATATTTAATATTTTCAGCATGGCTGTTAAAATGCATAATTCCAACTTGACCTAACTTGAGTTTTCTCAAGTGCCATGGAAGGAATGTGCATCTCCATTTAGCATTTAGGATTGCTGAAAATGTTATGCAAAAATAATTTATGTAGCCACTCTTCTCTATTTCCTGTTAAGGCAAAATTGCCCTAACTATCACTTCGTTGCTAAGTACCTGCCTTTTCTGCCTTTTCCATTTCAGACCCGATCAGATAATCATTTGTAATTTTTGGAGTGGACAATGGGGGAAAGCTATGTTAGTTGCCTAGCAATTGCAGGCTTTGTCTGTCAACCATTTGGGTAATTCAATCTGAGTCACAGGCAGAATACCAAGGAACAGTTAATGTAGTTGATGTAAGATATAGTTTGGAGAGACATATACTTAACATATGCAAGGTGGATACCATCTGATGTCTCTTCCTCCCTCGAGGCTTGTATATTTTAAAATAATATTATTTTATTATATTACACTATTCATGCAATATTATGACTGTATTGCAAAATTATGAGAAGAAACAATAAATTGAGAGCACTTCCGTGATAATAACTCTCATGTTCTTAACATAATTAGAAGACAATTATTCATTTTGTGGCTTTTGACTTTTCCTCTTTTCATGCAAGTAATTCCAAATGTGCATTGAATACTTTTAGCACTGGTGATGTTTGAGAGACGTTTCACTTAATATTGAAAATGTGATGCTATAAATTCACTTATATTACTTCCTCCATTTCCTGCTCATAGAAATGTTCGTTGTGTAAGAATAAAAATACAATATTCCACAGGATTTTTTAAAAAAATCTGTGAGCTCCAAATCCAGTGGTTTTTGCCTCTCAGCTAAAATGTAGAAAACCTATTGTTCAACAAAATAATTTCTAGAAATAATATAGTCTACCAACAGAACAATATAACTTAGGTTGGAGCAAGTGATTTCTAAAGTAGATGCTGAGCTTTTCTGTAGCCCACTAATCTAATACTATACATGCCTGTTCCCCCTTTTTTGTCCCTTGTTATATTTTAAATTAGCCTCCGGAAAGTTTACAGTGGGAGGAAAATAACTATGCCAGCTGCTAAACTGATGCTATTTCTTTTTTTAAAAAAAACAGCTTTTTGAAAGGTAGGAAGCTAACCTCTCCTTCAGCTGAGATGGCAATGGCGGTGATATACAGTATAGGAAATGTAATTAATCAGTGTTCTGATAAATAAGCATTATATTGTGGAATTTCAGTTTGACTCCCTATGGCCTCCTATTATTATTATTATTATTATTATTATTATTATTATTATTATTAATTAGATTTGTATGCCGCCCCTCTCCGCAGACTCGGGGCGGCTCACAACAACAATAAAACAATGTACAACAAATCTAATAATTTAAGAATCACTAAAAAACCCTTATTAAAAAGCAAACATACACACAAACATACCATGCATAAACTGTATAGGCCCGGGGGAAATGTCTCAATTCCCCCATGCCTGATGGCAGATGTGGGTTTTAAGGAGTTTACGAAAGGTAAGGAAGGTGGGGGCAGTTCTAATCTTCGGGGGGAGGGTCGGGGCCGCCACAGAGAAAGCTCTTTCCCTGGGTCCCGCCAAACGACATTGTTTAGTCGATGGAACCCGGAGAAGGCTAACTCTGTAGGACCTAACCGGTCGCTGGGATTCGTGCGGCAGTAGGAGGTCCCGGAGATATTTATATATGCATAAAATGCTGTGCATACACTCATAATTAAACAGCCATTTCAAGAACAGTTCTTTTGCCTTTTTTGGATTTTTTTTGGAAATCTCAAGGGATTGAGATACTATTGTTTTCTCTCAAGGAAGGGTAACAATTAACCTATCTTTTCATGATATCTTATTATTATTTTTTTGCAACTTAAAGCAATGTTTTCTCTTTGCAAATACTTTTTAAACTATTCTTCTAATAATTTTCAGCTTTGCTTCCTGTAATGCTCCATTTCAAGCTCTACTGTGGTAGAGCAGTTTAACTATAGTATTACAGTGTGAAAAAAGAAGTAACTTTTTGCCTTGTGCAACTTGTACTAATAACTCAAAATATAAAGTTGAAAGATTGATTTAAAAAATGGTAAAAAGAATGCTCCTAATTTTTGTCCAATAAATTTGAAAACCCAATTTGAAATATTATTATGATTATATTGATTATATTAAGGCACTGTTCCAGTAACATATACAGTTACACATTACAATATGTGAAACTTTAGTTGTAAAGGTTGTAAGAGTGATAAAGCTGGCAATCAACTATAGGATTAGGTATATCTCAAGTTCATGAATTTATCAAACAGTTTGCACACCCACTTCTTGACTTTCCTATTTTATGAAATACAGTATGTCATCTTTCCACAGAATGAAGCTTTGGGACACTACTCCCTAACTTTGTAATTTGTTTAATCAAAACTAACCAGAAGGGTAATGGTAACTTGACCTGGGTGTCTAGATTCCTGATTAAAACTCTTGATTATATTTTACTACAATTACTTTGGCAAAGTATGGCACTGAGCCTGAAAATTAAAATTCAAAGAAATGACTAAATTGCTATAAAGAAGCGAAAGTATCTCATTCCCTCTCCAATCCATATCAAATATTTTTCTGTAGAAATCCGGATATCAAACATAAATACAAATAAGATCTTAATACTTCTATTATTTTTCTGTTCACAACAGTAGCCTTTCCTGCCACATTTCAAACACACAATAACAAGCTAAACTCATAGATATACATCTGTTTCTGGCTGACTCTAAACTTTACAGTTTAGGTAACATGTAGATAATTCTATTCCTGCTTTTTTTATTATTGGGGGTGAGAGATACATTGGAGAGAGAGAGAAAAAAGATAAAATACCCTGTCCCCAAATCACATATTTTTATTGCAGCTCCCGAGAACTGTGAAAAGAAGCTGTTAGTTTGATCCTAAGTTGCTACAGCAATAACTTTACTTAAGTTTTCTTGGCCAGTAAAGACCTAAAGAAAAATCACATTCTTATTATAGCATCTATATTTTTCTAAGTTATGTAATGTAAGTGTTTTGCATTGAAGCCACATGAATACTGAGGAAAGCTATAGACTATTGTTTCAACCCTACACATCTTGTCATTCAGTTGACAACCTGGATCATTATGACTTCCTTGCTGCCTGCTGAGTAAATGTACTCGGAGTGACAAATCATAACACCTTCCATGACTTAATACAAAATGTAGCTGTGTGGCAGATTACAGAATACTGTAGTTCACACCTCCACACTGAAGTTGAATTGGGAAGAATAAATTGCCATTGTGTGGGTTGCTGATCTATTTTTTGTATACAATAAGTCCTTCTGGGGGGGAAAAACTCATGCCATGAACCACAGCAATTAGTTTGCCCTTAATAGCCCAGAGGTTTTGTAATCTTTGCAGGGAAATATAATAATATTTTTGAATGCTAATATTTGTGAACTTACCTAAGTTTATTAGCTTGGATCAAGATTTCTCATTAGTCTTTTGTACAAAAGAGACTGCCTATTTATTTATTTTCAGTAATATGGAAGATATTCTGTAACCTAGGCTTCATCTTTTTATAACTATTTCTCGTGACCACTGATTAGGTGCTTTTTGTGTCATGAAATATTATTATTAGAGAGCTGCTGTAAGAGACTCTAATGTTGAACACAACTATTACTATCTCTTCCAGGAAAATGATATTTGATATTCAGAATTATAAAAATCAAATATTAATTTGGAGAATAATAGAAAGGATTTCAGTCCTAATTATATTTGATTTTGAAGGTTTTCCCTACTAATTGCATAAAATCATTTCAATCGGTATAGTCTGGAGGACAGAAGGAAAAGAGGGGACATGATCGAAACATTTAAATATGTTAAAGGGTTAAATAAGGTTCAGGAGGGAAGTGTTTTTAATAGGAAAGTGAACACAAGAACAAGGGGACACAATCTGAAGTTAGTTGGGGGAAAGATCAAAAGCAACATGAGAAAATATTATTTTACTGAAAGAGTACTAGATCCTTGGAACAAACTTCCAGCAGACGTGGTTGGTAAATCTGAATTTAAACATGCCTGGGATAAACATATATCCATCCTAAGATAAAAATACAGGAAATAGCATACGGGCAGACTAGATGGATCATGAGGTCTTTTTCTGCCGTCAGTCTTCTATGTTTCTATGGTACAGTATGGTGATCTTACATATATTCGTCTCCTTGGTATTTTAGAAACCTTAGAAATATTACCCGAGGCTTGTTCTTCTGAAGCCATCATTATATTCTAATTGTATCTCACTACCACCACCATCATTTCCTCCTCCTCCTCCTTCTCCTCCTCCTCCTCATTGAGTTTGAACTGTCTGAAACTGTTTGAACTACTGTTGTCCATGCAGTTGTCTTAGCAAGATTTTCAGAAATTGTTTGTCATTGTCTACTTCAAATGATTCACAACAAAATGATTCACCCAAAGTCATCCATTTGGTTTCATTCTTAAGACCTCTAAAACTCAGTATCCCAATTTTTGGCCTGATGCCTTAATTACTTAACCTTTTACTGTTATAGATCACAATCAATGATATTTCCGTCAGATGCAGGATTCTCCCTTTCAATCCTTTTCATATTCCTAACTGTTTAATTCAAATGAACTGACCACACACATTGTGTTATAGTGATGGAGGTGATTTTTCAGACCCAGATTTAGGCTTGAAACAGTTGTAGCCAAATCTAGATAAGAAAAGAACTAAAAGATACAACTGAGAAAGCTAGGAGCAGAATCTGATATTGACAAGCCATGCAGAATGCCATGCTTTTATTTGATCTTTTTTATCAGTTTCAGTTTTATACTACCTGACAACTGCAAAGGCTGACAGGGCACACTCCTATTCTTTCTGTGCCTGAGGGTGATATTATTCTGAAATCTTTTATCATATTGCGTTGGTATCCCTTTGGATGTTTTGCCAAGAACATAGTTCAGAGCATGTACAAAGAAGAAAGCCGTGTTGGAAGTATATGACTCTGATACTTATGTTCACTTGCGGACATGAAGCTGTCACATTTTGATTGTACAAATCTCTAGATCCATCATACACCTTGATGTTGTGCATTTTAAGGTGTATGTGGAGCTATTTTTCGCTACTTTGTTACACACCACAGTCATAGTGGGCTAAGAAAAAAACTTCTCTGCCACCTCTCTAGCATAAGGGAATCATTATTCATACAGAAGTCAATTCATTTCTAAAACACTGCCAGCTTGTAATTTTGTTGTGAATTGGATATGTATAGACTCTAATGCTTTGAGAATCTGGGTGCTATACTGTAACTCTCTTCAAGCCAGCTTGTTCTGTCCTTAAAAGCTCTGCAACTTAGAGCAAGACCTCATCTGTCTTTGGCCTAAAAGTGTTTAAAGCTATGCCCTTGAAAGTGATATCAGTAATTGAATTTCACGGCCTAATAATTCTATCAGGTTTTCACAATAATACAGTATTACTCAATAACTGGTTAAAGGAATCTGTAAAATATTGCAACATCTCAGATCCTTTTAATTTCTTTTCAATTTATTTTTCAGTTCTTCCTGGGTAAGCTTCTGGTTTCACAAAAACAGCATTCATTGACCATAACATTATTATGGTTGGTTGCATGGTCAGCCAGAATAATAATAATAATATTTACTATTATTATTAGATAGTACCAAATTGCTATTAAGTATTTGAAAATAAAAAAATAGCAATGAAAAAATTCCACAATGATTTCAGCAGCATGTCAGACCATGACTGTTTATAAACACATTCTTATGAAGTTTTTTTGCATTTTTTTTAATGCTCCTGGAAAGTTTATGAGAAAGGTAAGACATTTCTTTAGATGTTTTATATTCTGAAGATATAGTATCGGAAAACATTCTAAACTCACAGGTAGCCCAACATATACTACATCTGATGCAGATCTGGCAAATGCAGGGGATTCAGGAATAACAATTAACAATTTCCTATTGTACTTACTGTCTGTGAGTTTGGAACTGGATTTTTTTAAATCAGCATGCAAAATATTTTCAATGAATAATTAAACTGCTGACTTACTATATGATGCATTATGTAATACAGTCATTAGATCTGCAATAATTAAGAGGATGCTAGTGATCCTTATTTGTTTGTTTACTTCATATTCTGATTTTATTTTATGGAAATTGGCATGATACATATAGTATTTCATGGTGGTTTCCAATAGCAGTCTTGAGTTTTAGTAATATTATTGCACATATATGTATACTTTATATTTTGGAATAGCTCTATACATTTGTCTGTTTGGATCACTGCACTCATTCTGAATGCTAGAGATATTCTCCTTTTTTGCCACAGTGGCCTGCCAAAAAAAAAGGGGAATAGGACAAGCTGATCCATAGGTCATGACATCATGATGCACACAATATTGTAGTTTGAGATATTGGTTAGTTATTGATGCTTTATTTTTTTTTACCTCTTTGCCATCATTCCCATCTAGGAGTCAGTCAATATGTTATAAAGCATGCTTTTGAATTCTTTCATTTTATAATGAACTCTTACTTTATTCTTGTGTGTCTCTGTGCATGGGCATGTCATTGAGGAAAAAAACCCCATAATAATTGAATAAAATTGAATTGAATTTATTAGATTTATATGCCACCTTCTCCAATGGACTCAGGATGGCGTACAAAGATAAAAAACATTATACAATCAATAAAACCCCATGAATCAAAACATTCAGCTGTCAATCAATCATCATAAAACCTTCATATAAACCTTCATCACAAAACATTCATCTATCAATCTTCATCGATTTGGGTCGGAACAGTGTGTTGTTGCTCAATGGCCCCAGGCCTGGTGGAAAAGCCATATTTTAGGGTCTTTTGGAAGGTCAGGAGGGTGGGGGGTAGTTTGGATCTCCGGGGGAAGTTGATTCCAGAGAGCTAGAGCCCCCACAGAGAAGGTTCTCTCCTGTGGTCCCGCCAGCCAACACTGTTTGGTCGACTAGAAAGGTCAGAACTTTGTCTATCTTCTATCTAGTACTATGATAAATAATGTCTAGAATCTTGATAAATTTAAATGATGATTAATGGATCTATAGCCAATTTTCACAGTATGTTCTTTCATTTGAACTAATACAATTTTATGATGGGGGATGGGATACACACATCCAATTTCTCTGCAGATTAGTTAACAAAATTTTGATAGTTACTTCCAATACCTATTCAAATCTTCCGGCTTATTTTGTAATATTATTATTATAACTCTATGCGTATTTGACACTTGGCCTTGAGCCATAGAAACAGTTTCAGAATTGGTAATTGATCTAATTGGACATCCTTTCCCCCAAAAATGATATGTCTATTGCTATTACCATCTAATTCTAAGCCTAAACAAACTTCTCATCAGGCTTCCATTGTGGGCTGTTTTTTCTTTCTTAAATAAATCCTTATACTTAAGCTTACCTTACTCAACCTTTCAAATCTACAATTTTTTAAAAAAAGAATTTGATGCAAAGGGCAATATATTTTGGGACGCTGTTAGAACATGATGTTCTCTCTATCTTAAAATATTTCCATAATATAGTGAGATCAGATTTCTGGATGCAAGTACTTTCTAGTTCTATATAGGTAGAATTTTATTTTATATGATATACTGTTTACTTTTCCAACACACCTGCATTTTAAATTTGTATTCTGTAGATATATTCATTTTAGAAAATGCAATTATGTTTTTTTTAAATTTGCACTTTATTGAATCAAAATTAATATGCTTTAGATTGATTAATTGATTTATAGAGCAGGATAATTTCCCCATTTTGAAAGTAGTTTGTAAGCATTATTTATTTTTTACAATAGGATTGTGCGCAAATGAATAGAGAAATGCACTTTTTTAATTTATAAGAAAATATGTAAATACTATTTTGTTTACAATCATGGTGAGCTCTCAGTTTCTGCGTTTTTTATTCTACAGGCAGCACAAGGAGGTGGTCACAGAACCCTGCTATATGGTCATGCGATTCTGCTTCGGCATTCTTTCAGTGGAATGGTAAGTGAGATGGCGGGATGGAGAGAAGAACTTTCAACAGAATAAAACTAATAAAATATTTGTTGGAGCTCACTGCCCTTCCAATGCCATCTTGGATGTTCCTAATACTGGGATGAAAGTTCCAAGACTGTATCACAGCACACTCTACTCCTGAGACAGAATAAATAAATAATTCATCTCAGCCAGGCACTCTAGAGCAGAGGTCTCCAACCTTGGCAACTTTAAGACTTGTGGAGTTCAACTCAGTTTTGCTTGTCGAGGAATTCTGGGAATTGAAGTCCACAAGTCTTAAAGTTGCCAAGGTTGGAGATCCCAGCTCTAGAGGGCATAGGGCAATAACTTTAATGACAGTGGGATATCCATTACAAAGAAAACAGGCATGGATCGTTTGACCCCAATCAAAGAAATAAATTTGAGAAACCATCTCAGCCAGGTCCCTTCCTCATTAATATGAAGATAATATGAGGGAGGAGAGTTGCACAATCAGATTTTCAAAACTGTTGCTGTACAGTGGCTATTCTAATAAGAAATAGTTTGATACGCTTATTGGCACAGTTTGCAGACTTCTCAATTGATATAGCCATACAGAACAGTTTCAAACCCAAAAAGACTGCAGTATAGTCTTATTGTAATAATGCTTAGAGTATGATTGATTAATTACATAAATGTGTGCCACCTATCTCACCACTGAGTGATAGTGATGGGCGAACTGAACCTGCACAATTCGGGTCTGTACCAAATTTTGTGGTGTTCGGTATGCCGAACACAAACCAAAATTTTTTCCAAAGTTCGGGGTCGTGTTCGGCGTTTGGAGCTTTGACGCCACCGGCAGGTTGCTAAGGACGCCAAGGTAATCACTTCCTGGATTCTATGTTTATTTTTACGTGAAAGGACCGCCCTTTGCTTGCAGCGCCGCTGCGGTGTCCTTTTTCGTAAAAATAACAATGTTTATTTTTACGTGAAGACCTGCCTTTGAAGGAGCTGGAGAATCCCTCCCATGAAGAGATTCCAGGGGCGGAGTTTTGACGTCACCGGCAGGTTGCTAAGGACGCCAAGGTGATCACTTCCTGGATTCCATGGAATCCAGGAAGTGATCACCTTGGCATCCTTAGCAACCTTCTGGTGATGTCAAAGCTCCGCCTCCGGAATCTCTTCATGGGAGAGATTCCCTGTTCGGGTTCCCCATTTGGGTTCGGCCGAATTTCGTGTAAAATTCGGCTGAACTTGCCGAACCCGAACACCGTTGGGTTCGCCCATCACTACTGAGTGATATTGCATAGCTAAATTTATTGCACAAACTATTTTAAATTTTTACTTTGACACCATTTGTCTATTGAATTCCACCACTTGTATTTTTGTAAAATGAAAAGGTTTTTAAAAATAAAATAATTTAAATCTTAATTTTTTAATGAAGTCAGCCATGGGAATTAAATTGACATTCAGAAACATTCAAATTGATATCTATTCATTTCAGTGCAAAATAATTTTTGAAATATTGTCATGTTATTCAAGAGAACAATGGGCTTATATTTCTCCATTCAGATCCAAGGCTTCATTGAGGCACACTTACACAAAATGATTTGAAGGGTCTTACTAATTTTAAAATGTTTTTCAGTATTTGACATGTTTAACAACATCAAGATCACAGACAGATAAACTCGCATTTGATGTGGGCCTACAGGAAAATGCAATAGGTATGTATCTATACAACACCAAATAAAATATCACCTTAAGTTAGAAGGTCTAAAACATCTGTAATTTGTTTGTAAAATCTACTTTATCACTCATGTAAGATTGACATAATTTTAAGGGTTGATGTAGCTTCAAGTTTTGGCTGCCTGCCTAGAACTGCCAAAAGCAGAATAATTATTTAGTCCTTGGCAAATTACAATATATGATTAGCATCCTGTAATGCATTCATGTGGTATTCATGTACCTATGCAGAGAGATAATACTTTCTTGTATTACACAAAATTGTTCTGAAACAAATATATGAATTGCAGTTAAGGAAACAAACTATAGTTAAGTGAGCATGAATACTGATAATTCTTGTTCTTATCCATGGAGAAGATGAAAAACAAATCATTACTCGTTGCTGCATGCAGAGAAAGTCTTAATGAAAACAAAAGCCTATTGAGCTTAAAATTGTAATTATCTATGTTTAAATATGTGCACATTCAGTCCTATATACTGGATTCGAAAAGGCAATTGTGGCAGGCTATATCTTGACTTCCGCAGTATGCAGACATGTATTTTAGCAGGCTCATTGTGGAACCCTAAACAGAACATCCATTTGATAGGAATCCTGTAGAGTATTTACTTCCAACCATCTCTGGAGAACTTTCACCTTCAGAGTAAAGTTATCCATTCATTGTCTCTGTCAGAACTCATCCTTTGCTCCAGCTCTGCTTCTCTAGATGCCAGCCTTCCATAAACTATGGGTTGAGAAAGCTGGGGGTGGAGTGGGGGAGACATCAGCTGATGACCCCCAAGGTGGTCATTCCATTAGGAAATGAAATGGAGTGTAGGGTCAACATCTAGCCTGCCTTTTTAGGGACATTTACCAAATCAACTTCTTTGAATAAGACTGGGCAAACAGGAGCTAGCAAGGCAGTAGAATCAGAAAGGGAAGTTATCTAGGATGCTTTTGCATGCAAAACCTCAGTTCTGGATTTTGTTTTCTCTAACCACTTGGTTTTTAGTAAAAGTATTCTCTTCACTACAAATGGAGTTGAGAGTTTTGCTTTCACAAAATCATAGAATCATAAAGTTGGAAGGGACTTCCACGGTCATCGAGTCCAACCCCCTGCTCAATGCAAGATTCACTAAACCATCGCAGAAAGATGACTGTCCAGTCTCTGTTTGAAGACCTCCAGTTTCCTAGAAGACGCACAGTGGGGCAGGGCCAACGGTCCTACTGTCTGGGTTAATCATTGGCAGTTTTCAAATGGAGGAGTCTAATAATTTGTTTTCTTACTTTTAGATATCCTGAACTTGCTTGAAATAGTCTCAGCTTTTTTTCATCAATTGTAATGTGGACACTTCTGCTTACTATAGGTGAAGCATGCTGGTGGACCATACACCCTGCTTCTAAACAAAGGTCTGAAGGAGAAAAAGTAAGGATTGGAGATGATCTTATTCTAGTTAGCGTGTCCTCAGAAAGATACCTGGTAAGCAGATGTATTCATAATAGCTTTAATGTAATTGATTAATGCTTTTGTTGATTTTAGTCTTTTTCCCAGTTAGAAGCATACCTGTTTCCTCTGCATACATTTTCATAGAATTGTGATCAGGAAATTCTTTAGATAAATCTGAGTTTTGGAAAAAAAAATAAGCCTCTTTGTTGATGCTTGTTGAAGAGTCTGGGAAGAACGGATAAGTCTGAGACTCTTAAAATAGAATTGTGAAAAACAAACTTTAGTTTTGTTTTGATGAAATAAATCATTAAATCTTTACTAATAAAATGCTCCCATAATGAAATAGGAGAGATAAGAAATAACACTGAAGAAAATCAAACAAAAGACTCTTGAGAATGGTAAACATTCTTCTTCTTTAATATTACATAAGCTTTAGCTTTTTTTAAAAAAAAAAAGGAAGTAGAGTGCTACTTATACATCAATTTACAAATATTGGGATTAGTTTACCCCCTAAATCTTATAAATCCCAAGACGTAAAAGTTAAAAGCTGTATTTTTATACTTTGCAATAACAATAATAGTTTTCTTGTGTTTTCACTTTCTCTCTTTGCAGCATCTTTCTGTGGCATATGGAAATACACAAGTAGATGCTTCCTTTATGCAAACACTCTGGAATGTGCACCCCACTTGTTCAGGAAGCAACATTGAAGAAGGTTTGTTCAGTTATGGCTATGCTACTAGCAGTGGAAAGTTTCACTTACCTTTGCTACCAGTTTGTAAACTGGGGTGCATGGGAGTGCATGTGTGTTAAGCATACCCGCACAGCTTCTGCGCATGCACAGAAATTCCATAATGATGTTCTGCCAAGTGGGCAGAGTCTCCCGCCACCACTGCTACTGGTTCACCCAAACTGAGCCGAATTGGTAGGAACCCACCACTGACTACTAGTTAAAATTATTACTTATTTGCAAGAGTGCACTGTGATTTCTACAGCTAAAAATATACTGTAGTTGCTCTTCAGATTTTAAGATCTTTGGTTATTGTATGGTTTTTCAATGACAAATCTATTCTAGCATAATCCTTGCAGAATATTTAGATCCCTGAATTAAAGCAAAGAAGTCTGTGCATAAATCATTCTGCCTTTACTTACAATGTGAAGATTTAATATAGAACTTTCTGGATGGCTTGCTCAAGAAAAGAGTAGAACCATGAGTTGAAAATGAACTTACAGTTATTACAAATGAGCTGAAATACATACTACATCCCTCCCAGCTTCATTTTGACATAGATATTACTACTTTATTATTTATTTTATTTTATTTTATTTATTTGTCAAATATGTATAGAATAGTAGTAGTTTGTATAAACATAACATAAGTAAAAAAGTAAGGATGAAAGAGGACAATAGGAAGGTAGGGCAGTGATGGTAGGCAGAGTGGTGTGCTTATGCACACCCCTTACAGACCTCTTAGAAATGGGGAGAGGTCGACTGTAGACAGTCTAAGGTCAAAGTTTTGGGGGTTTGAGGAAGAAACCACTGCAGTATCCGCATAGAAACAGCCGGCTGTCAGAGCCGCGCTCGCTCGTCCCTCTCCAGGGTGCTGATTGGGCGCGTATGCCCCAGTTACATTGTAAGCAGGAACTTTCCTCTGTTTGGATTGGTGGCTGCCTCAGGCAGCAAGCTGTATAAAAGCCTGTGTATTCATGATTGTGTTAAGCCTGTACCTGCCTCTGTTGGCACGCTGTTTGATTAAACCAATATGTTATAATAAGGCCTCAGTTATTATACTGGCGACGAGGATTTGAGCTTGTCATTACGGATTTCTGGTAAAGTAAGTGAAGATGTCTGTGCAACTTACTTTTCCCCCTTTCGATCCACAAGGGGAGACTTGGGATTCTTATGTCGCCCGGTTCGACTGCTTTCTGATTTCCAATGGGTATACTGAAATTTCTGGGGACCGTAAAAGGTCTTATTTCCTCGGGTTCTGCGGCCCCGAGATGTTCGAGACGGCCAGAGCTTTGTTTGCCCCAGTATCAATACATGATGTGCCATGGCAGACTTTTCTGTCAACTTTGCAGGACCATTACGCCCCGTCCCCGTCCCGCTGTGCACGAAGATACAAATTTTACCAACGGAACCAGGCGGAAGGAGAGTCGATTAATGACTTTGTAGCCGTTCTCCGCCAGGCAGCTTTGTACTGCGAGTTCTCCGATTTAAATGACTATTTACTTGATAGACTTGTGTTTGGGGTTCGGGATGGTCGCCTGAAGCGGCGCCTTCTAGCCACCCGAGACTTAACCTTTCAGGCAGCTCTGGCTGAGGCTCGTGCTTTTGAGCTGTCAACACAGTCGTTGGCGGCCATGGACAGCTCCGTGAATGCTACGGCCAAGGGGCCTGCCTTGCCTGACAAACAAAAAAACCCTGTTGACAAAGAGGATAACAGTGAGGCTGAGGAGGAAGAAGTTTGCCGGCTGGGGGCTTCCCGGGGTCGGGATCCACCTGCCGCTCGTCCCCGTCCCCCTCTGTCGCCATGCAGGGGATGCGGGGGGAACCATTTTAGGTCGAATTGCCCCTTCAGGGACGCGGCATGCTGGCGTTGTGGTGCCAGAGGCCACATTGCTTGGGTCTGCCGTTTCCGCAGATCCCCACCTGCCATTTCGAGAGAGCAGAGGGAGTCCCGAGGCTTCAATCCCCGATGGCAGGGAAGATTTTCCTCAAATAGGAGGGAGGATTGCAACGCTGTCTACAGCTGCCCGCACCCGCAGCGCCAGGCGACCACTTATGTGAGAGAGACGTCTGATTCGGCGGAGAAGATCTCAGTGACAGTTCGTCTCGGGGAGGCGCCATGTTCTATGCAAGTGGACACTGGCTCAGCACATTCATTGGTTTCCTGGGCCACTCTGAAGCGGTGTGTGCCTCGCCTGAGTAAGGGTCATCTGCAGCCCTGTAACTTGACTTTACGGGACTACCAAGGAGCCCCGATTCCGGTCCTGGGCGAGGGTAGATTTTTAGTTAAGTTTAAGACTTTCGTGGGCAAATTGCCTCTGATTGCAGTGGACGGGCCCTTTTCCGACCTTTTGGGGCTAGACTGGTTTAAGTCTCTGGATCTGTCAGTCACGGGGGTTAATGTTGTTAAGGGGGGGTCTGCTTTTGACGAATTGGCTAAGGAGTTTCCCTCAGTTTTTGATAATGAGTTGGGTTGTTATACCGGGACCCCAATTTCTTTTAGCCTCGATCCCCAAGTGCCTGCTGCATGGCTAAAAGCCCGCCGAGTTCCCATTCCCCTCAGACCGAAGGTTGACGCTGAACTGGACCGGCTGATTGCTCAGGGGGTGTTAGAGCCGGTTGACCAAGCAGCGTGGGAAACCCCGCTGGTCATTGCTTTCAAGGGGGATGGGGGCATAAGATTATGTGGGGACTACAAGTGTTCCGTCAATAAGGCACTGGCTCACCACTCGTACCCGCTGCCAGTGGTGCAGCAGTTACTGCACACCCTTGGTAACGGCAGGATTTTTGCAAAGTTTGACCTGTCCCAAGCATGCCAGCAGCTCCCCGTCGACCCCATCACTGCTGAGGCCCAGGCGATCATCACCCACAGGGGGGTGTTTAAATGCCATCGATTACAGTTCGGGGTCTCTATTGCCCCGGGAATTTTTCAAGGATTAATGGAACGTTTATTGTATGGGCTGGAGGGAACTGTGCCCTATTTTGATGACGTCCTGGTCTCGGGGAGTTCTGAAGAGGAATTGTTAAGGCGGGTTAAGAAAGTTCTGATCAAGTTTCAAGAGGCAGGTTTGAAACTTAAATCTAAAAAATGCGTTTTTGGGGTGCCAGAGGTAGACTTCCTGGGATTCAGGGTGGATGGGAAGGGAATCCATCCCACCCCGGAGAAAACAAAGGCAATCTGGGATGCCCCCAGACCCCAGTCAAAGGTAGAACTACAAGCCTTTTTGGGGCTTCTCAATTTTTATGCGGTTTTTATTCCGCACAAGGCGGCGGTGGCAGAACCTTTACATCGGCTGCTTGACAAGCGGTCTCCCTGGCGCTGGGGTGAGCGGGAGGAAGCCGCATTTTGGGCAGTTAAAGGGATACTCACCTCAAATAATGTCCTGGCCCAATATTCCCCTAGTTTGCCGCTAATCCTTACGTGTGATGCTTCCCAATACGGGGTGGGAGCAGTCCTGAGCCACCGGTTGCCCAATGGAGCTGAAGCCCCTTTAGCATTCTTTTCCCGAACCCTGGCCAAGGCAGAAAGGAACTACGGGCAGATAGATAAGGAGGCATTAGCACTAGTAGCTGGGGTCCACCGTTTCCATGAGTATTTGTACGGCAGGGAATTCGAGTTAGTAACCGATCACCAGCCTTTATTGGGGTTGTTAGCTGGTAACCGCCAGAGCCCTGTAATGCTTTCCCCGCGTATGACGCGGTGGATCGTTTTTCTGGCCAATTACACTTATACGTTGACATACAAACCTGGTGGCCACATCGCCCATGCTGACGCTCTCAGCAGATGCCCTGTGGCCGAAGAATTGGCAGACCCCACTCCCGCTTGTTTCGTTTTAGCGTTGTCTGAAGGGCCTTTAGTGTTGGCCGCTCCTGATGTGGCCAGGGAGACTGGGAAGGATCAGATTTTAGCCCAGGTAAGGCAATGGGTCCTGAGGAGATGGCCAGTCTCATCCCCAGCTGACCTTTTTGTTCCCTTTTTCTGTTGTCGCAGTGAGTTCTCAGTTGAGAAGGGAATTCTGTTAAGGAGTGGCAGAGTAGTTATACTAGGCAGACTGCGGGACCAGGTGTTGGCTCTTTTGCACAAGAGTCACCCTGGCATTGTAAGAATGAAGGGCCTGGCAAGGGATTACGTATGGTGGCCAGGTATGGATAAGGAGGTGGAACAGCGGGTCGCTGACTGCGCTGTGTGTCAGGAAAGCAGGTCCTTGCCCCCCCGTGCTGAACCCCTGGCATGGGAGCCGCCATCAGGCCCCTGGACTCGTTTACATATAGACTTGGCTGGCCCCTTCATGGGGCAAACCTTTTTGATAACTGTGGATGCCTTTTCCAAGTGGGTGGAGGTGGCCCATTTAAAGTCCACACAGTCTCAGGCTGTTATTGACTCCCTGATGGCTCTTTTCGCCACACATGGATTTCCGGACCTATTAGTTTCGGACAATGGCCCGCAATTCACATCTGTCCTCTTCGAGTCGTTCTTGGCAGCAGCAGGCATCAGGCATGCCTTGACCTCGCCCTGGCATCCGGCCAGTAATGGTCAGGAGGAACGGGCAGTTCGCTCAGTTAAGGAATCTCTAAAAAAGATGCCCCAGAGTTCTTGGAAAGAGAAATTGTCGGATTTGCTATTGGCCCAACACTCTACCCCGTGCGTAACGACAGGTAGGACCCCAGCGGAACTTTTAATAGGTCGGAAATTACGAATAATCCTGGATAGGCTGCACCCGGGGTACACAGCGGCCGTGCATTGGCCAGAACCGACAGGACGGAAGGTGTCAGTGGGAGATGCGGTATTTGCCCGTGCCTATTCCGGCCCAAGAACATGGGAAAAAGGTACGGTGTGTAGGGAGCTGGGGCCCCGTTCATTCGAGGTGGAGTTACGGGATGGACGTGTATGGAGACGACATCTGGATCAGTTAAGGCGGGACCAAGGAGGGATTTGTGGTGAACCGGGGGCCAGTGAGAGTAACGGGGAGGGTTTCCTGGAACCACCCTCTGCAGCTAGGAGTTCCGAAAAATCAGTTGTGACTGACAACCAGGAAGCACAAGTGGTTCAGGCTCCCTGTGATAGCCAGTCGGTACCGGAGTTAGAACCAAGATTAGGGCACTCCGCAGAGCCCCGGCGCTCTGAAAGAATAAGCCGCAGACCGTCATATTTACAAGATTATGTTTGTGTTAACCAAAGGGGAAGGAGTGCAGTATCCGCATAGAAACAGCCGGCTGTCAGAGCCGTGCTCGCTCGTCCCTCTCCAGGGTGCTGATTGGGCCCGTATGCCCCAGTTACATTGTAAGCGGGAACTTTCCTCTGTTTGGATTGGTGGCTGCCTCAGGCAGCAAGCTGTATAAAAGCCTGTGTATTCATGATTGTGTTAAGCCTGTACCTGCCTCTGTTGGCACGCTGTTTGATTAAACCAATATGTTATAATAAGGCCTCAGTTATTATAACCACAGAGTCAGGTAGTGCATTCCCAGCATTGATCACTTTATTGCTGAAATTGTATTTTTTGCAGTCGAATTTGTAGTGGTTTACATTTAGTTTGAATCTATTATGTGCTCATTTATTTATTTATTTATTGGATTTGTATGCCGCCCCTCTCCGTAGACTCGGCTCATGTATTGCTGCAGTTGAAGGTAAAGTAATCATTAACAGGAAATACATTTTTGTATATGATTTTATGAACTATATTTAGATCAGATCGGAGGTGACGTAGTTGTAAATTGTCTAATCCCAGTATTTCAAGTCTGATAGAATAAGGTATTTTGTTGTAAGTAGAGGAATGAAGGACTCTTCTTGTAAAATATTTCTGGATTCTCTCAATTGTATTTATGTCTGATATGCAATGCAGGTTCCAGGTGAGCTGTATTCCAGAATTGGTATAACAAATGTTTTATAAATTATCAGTGTAATATTGCTAGAGAAGAAGCTACATAAGATTAGATTAACAACTCTTAGTGCCTTTTTGGCAATGTTGTTACAGTGGGCTCTAGCACCTAGGTCATTGGATATGAGTACTACAAGGTCTTTGACAGAGTGAGGGTCATCTACAAGTTCTTTTCCTCCAAGTTTGTACAGTGGTACCTCTACTTAAGAATGCCTCTACTTAAAAACTTTTCTAGATAAGAACTGGGTGTTCAAAAAAATTTTTGCCTCTTTTTAAGAACCATTTTCTACTTAAGAATCCAAGCCCGGAAAAATTTCCCAGGAAATTTAAGAGTGGCATGAAGGCCTACCCAGCTTACTGCCACTCCCCCTTTAATCCTGGCCATCTCAGGCTTTTCTGGGCTTCCATAGGAGCCTTTCAGTGGCGCTTAAGGAAGCTTTGGCAGTCCAGAGCAAACAAAGCATTTTCTTTTCTCTGGGCACTTGGAGAGGGAATAAACCTCTGCCAGCACCCAGAGAAAATAAACGCTCCCTTCGCTCTGGGCAGCCCAGAGTGAACTGAGCATTTTCCTTTGTCTGGGTGCTTGGAGAGGGAATAAACCACTTTGCTGTGGTGACTCCCTCGCACTGCCTCCCATGCACCTGGCGCGAGGTTGCTTCTCGGAGCGTCTAGGTGCAGAAAAGCAAAAGGGGCGCTTCACCCCAGCCAGATCAACTCGGCTTCGGCCAAACCAAGGAGTCACCACAGTGAAGGAAAGGCACCAGCTGCAAAGCAAGCAAGTGAGAGAAGAGGGGAGCCCTTCAGCATGGGAAGAAGAGGAAGCAAGTAGCAGCAGCAGCAGCAGCAGCAGCCACAGCCGCCGCCTTTTGGTCAAAGGAACGGGAGTTCCCCCCTCTTGTCCGTCTGGGTATCTTTGTCTGGTGCAGGGTATGGGAGGCAGCCCTGCACTGGATGTATGGGAGGCGCGTGCTCCTCCTCGCCGCCTCAGAGTCCATCTTATTTTTTAAAACCTTAAAGTTTTGGATTTTTTTGATTCCTCTCACCTCACCTTCTTCCTTCAGCAGCGACTGTCCTCCTCCTCTTCTTCCCCCTCCTCTTCCACCCAAATTCCAAGCTTTTATTTCTTTCCTAATGGATTTGCACACATTATTTGCTTTTACATTGATTATTTGCTTTTACATTGATTTACATTGCTTAAGAACCTGGTCATGGAACAAATTAAATTCTTAAGTAGAGGTACCACTGTATTCTGTATTCTGATTCTTTTTGCCAATGTATAAGACAGAGCATTTGTTGGTTGAGATTTGAAGTTGCCAGTTGTTTGATCATTCTGCTACATGATATGTGTAGTATACATATAGTATGTGGTATGAAAGTGTTGATTTGTCACTGAAAGCAGGTGTCATTTTCCCTTACTGATCTCAGTAAATAGTGCATGTGACTATCTGGGTAGATTCTCAATGTCATCACTTTGTGTATGCTACCTAATGAATTTTAAGATTCTTTGATTATGTCTTAACTTTTGATTTTTATTCCTCACAATAACTGTTTCATAAGAGAAAGCAAGTCTTTTCTATTTTCCTCTTGTAGGTCAGAAGAATGTATGCCTATTAAAGGACAGTATGTGCAATACTTTCTTCCTCCCTTCTTTCCTTCTTCCCTCCCCCTCTCTCTCTCCCTTCCATCCTTCCTTCTTCCTCCCTTCCTCCCTCCTTTCCTTCCTTCGTTGATAAAATTCCAAACTGTTCCTCTCAAAACCCAATGGGCACAAATACAAACACCCTTTATCACATTTAATGATTGGTTGTAAGGTGAATGGACAGTATACATTATTTTGCATTTTGCACATCAACATTCAATATTTAGATAATGTATTTTAAATCAATAAATGGAAACTCAGGGTTGACTAAAATTGGAAGGAAAAATGGGCAAGATTTATAGATCATTGCCAGCAACATAATTTTAACAATATAATTATGAATAATGGAAAAATTTAACAAGTTATTAAACACTTTATGAAGACTAATGCACCAATATGTTTTTAGCATACAATTTTGCCAGAAGATTAAAAACAGCAATGCATGACATAGTTATAACAATGCCTAAAGACAGTTTGTATTTGCAATACTGGTATGATGGCTTGGGGAAAGGTGAGCATTTTTAACAAGCCTTGGAAGACCCTACTGCAATTAGGGATTTGAAGAAAAGGAAAAAGGGAAATCAGGAGATGTTGTGAAAACCACTGTAGATTGGAAAAAGAGTTCTCCTTAAGACTTGTTAAAATCTCCCATTCATATAAAAGATAACCAACTTATTGTTTGGCCATCAATTGCATTTTGTATTGCAATTATATTTTTTCATGTTGCCATTTTTTTTAATAAAAGGTTAAAAACCTTTTAGCAAAAAATTGGGGGGAATAAGAGGAAGGGGGGAGAGAAAAGAAAAAAGAGAGAGATAGGGAGATGTGACAACCACTGTATGCATTCCTCTTGTAAGTGACTAAAAATAGTGCCAAAGAAATCAGATTCTTTGACAATGTTCTATTTTTCAAATGGAAAGCAGCTGCTCTTTTTAAAATCCCAGTATGAGTGAAATGTGAAAGCTTTTGCTTCACAGAAAGGTTTGCAAAATGTCACCTTTCAACTTGATTCTGATGCTTTCATCATACCCATTTCCTCTTATGCTTCTTTCTTCTTTTAGCTTGCTTTGTGTTGAAGTCAAGCCCTATTCATATGTCCTTTGGGATTTTTAAAATTTTATTTTTGCCAATACTCACATGGCTTTTGTTCTGCCCAGGTTTTCCCAATGTAGAATTCTGCAGGATCCAACATGATTTCATGAATTTAGGGGAGCTTGCCTGAAACAGTCTGAAAACGTCTGGGAAGCCACACAGTCTAAAAGTTCTTAAAGCCTTTGTGGCTAATTTTAGTGTTGAGCTTGAACTTCTAATTATTTTAGTGTTTTGTGTTGACAGCATTATATTCAGATCTGTATTCTTATGTAACATTTGTTTCCAATACATATTAATGGGATCGTTATTCAGCAAGTGAATTTAGAGCAATTTCACCGGGAGATACTGATTAATAATTTTCCTCTTATTTGCAACAAGACAATGCTTTCATTTATCCTGGCCTCTCAAGGTTTAATCGGTTGGAAATTTATGTTCCATTAAAATGTAAATCTATAGAGAAACCAAGCTTTTTACCTTTCCCTGTTCACCTGTTACCTTATGTAGTATTGATTTTATACAAGGGATTAATTTGATGGAATAGAAATAGTGTCACTTGTCAGTCAACAACAATTTGTGCTTGTTTTTTTAGTGGTTGCCACATACCATTGCCACATACTTAACATTTTTCTACAGTATTTATACATTACAAAGTAACATTTCCAGATTGCTTTAGCTTTTACCAGCCAATTCTCCACCAAAAGAACAGAAGACTATAATGTTCCCTGAAAGTTTATTTTGCTGTCTAGGGATTTATTGCTCAGGGTTTTAGAAATCTCTTATCAGCATTAATATAGCTATCTTCTCTGCATTTATCTAGTCTTCTTTTTAAAGCATCTAGAAAATTAGCTGTTATAATAGCACCATATTCTGTATATGATACCTGTTATGAAGCGAACTTTACTTTGTGTGTTTCAGAACTCCTGCTCAAAGTTATAAACATATCAACAAACATCCAGTATATGATGCAGAGACCTTAAACTGAGCCACAGTCGTCTTGCTCTGCAACAAAATGGATTTTTTTAAAGTCACTATCACCCTTTCTCCTGGATTCCTTCATTTGACTTTGTTTGTCAGATAAGACCTTGGAATATGCCCACTCGGCCAGATTTTACTGAGCAACAGGGACAATGGGGAGTAAGCAAGTCCCTTAAATAGCTAGGCCCTATGCCATGCAGGTCTTTGTAGATAACAACAACCTTGAATTATACCAGGAGCTTATGGGTAACTAGTGCAGTTTGCATAGCAGAAATGTTACACGAGCATACCAAAGTATACTTTGTCTGCAACATGCGTTTTGAATCAGTTATGGCTTTTGAACGTTCTTCTACGGCAGTCGCATGTAGACTATATTACAGAGATTATTAAATCACGGGAGAAGAGAGGGGGGGATCTCCATCTCTCGTCCGTGATCTCCATTCAGAAAGAAGCACAATTGGACTGCTAGACAAATTTGGGTAAAAGCCCTCCTCGTTATAGCTAGGTCTGCATTTTGAGCAGGAATTGTGTGCCCAGGAAGACTCTCAGATTGTACACCAGTTCTGTCTGGGGAATGTATTCATGTTTCATTCATTCATTCATTCATTCATTCATTCATTCATTTGATTTTTATGCCACCCTTCTCCTTCGACTCAGGGCGGCTTACAACATGTTAGCAGTAGCACTTTTTAACAGAGCCAGTCTATTGCCCCCACAATCCGGGTCCTCATTTTACCCACCTCGGAAGGATGGAAGGCTGAGTCAACCTTGAGCCGGTGATGAGATTTGAACTGCTGACCTTCAGATCCACAGTCAGCTTCAGTGGCCTGCAGTACAGCACTCTACCTGCTGTGCCACCCTGGCTCATAAATCTTTTCCTCTTTTCTTCATTGACGTATTTTATTTTCATATCTTCTCTTCTATCCTTTCCTTGATATATATTACTACATGTATTCATTTTGTATTGGAATAAATACATACATACATACATACATACATACATACATACATACATACACAATCCATTATTCCAGAGGAATCTGGAATGCACTGTCTTGTCATTATTGAGTTCAAGATTGTTCCCCTCCCATCTCCATTTCATAATGCAACAGCCCTCCAGTGCTGAGATAAGCCTCGATAACATCACTTGATAGACCTGACATACAGTTGGGTATCCTCAACATACCTAATGGTAACTGCAGTCTCCATATATGTTAAACAAGGTAGACAAACTCTTCGTCCTGTTGTATTAAATAGAAGTATCTCTTGAGGCAGGAAGAGAATTAGTACAATACCATTGTCTCCTACTAGTAATCAGTAAATCCAGTTGGATACCACTGTCAATGGTATGAAGCATTATCTGTTATTTGTTATATGAAAGAGATGCATTCAAGAAATATTGTAGCATAGTGCCGTGCTCAAAATATTTCATATGCATTTGGGGTTCTTCCATATGGGTTGTTAGCACAAAATCTGTAATCATTGTACTTCATCCTGTCTTATTTAGCAGCTGAACAGATTTGAAATGGAATCCAGATTTTTTGGGGGGAGGTGGGCAGGGTTTTGTTTACAGTAATGATACTCTATAAAGTTGATGAATAGTGGCATCGACAGAAAACCATGTGTCAATGCAGGCATGGTGACACTATCTTGCATATGTTGTAATTACGTACTTGCATCCCGACCTCTGACACAAGTATGCATATCACCATTTACATGATAATACCAACACACACGGTTCATTATTTGCTCCCCCCCTCCCCGAAGATGCCATGGCAAGTAAGACATTATATCAGTGATGGCGAATCTTTTTCGGTTTGCGTGCCAAAAGGATATGTGTGCAAAAGCGTACACATACTGTAAGCCCACACCCATAATGTAATGTCCTGCACATTTGCACAACCCCACTGCTGCCCCCCCACACATGTGAGCATGACTCACTGAAGCCTCCTGACTTCCAGTAGGCCTGTTGGGCTGTTTTTCATTCTCCCCAAGATTCTGTAAAGCCTCCTAAAGCCTGGGGACAGCAAAAAATGATCCAACAGGCCAATTGGAAGTTTGGAAGCAAAAGGAAGTGGAGCTGCCCTATTACCAGGGGTGGATAGCAGGCAGGACGGGATGGAACAAAGTTCCACCGGCGGAAATGAACATGTGTGCACAGCTCCAGCTGATCGGTGGCTGTCACTTCCTGGATTACTGGTCTCGGCTGGGTTCTTCGTTTTTTCTCTGCTGCTGCTGCATCTGCGTTCCTTGCTTTTTTCCTCTTTTCTTCTTCCTGGCCTTGGATGAGCTTCCCTCTCTCCTGCCTGGCTCCCCTCCAGCCTCATGCGCCCACCTCCCACCTGAGATGCAAGCAGAAGGCATGGGTGGAAGCGGCACTGGCAGCATTTATGCTTCTGGCAGCACCTAATCGCCAAGCTACCCAGTCTGAGGTGGGAGGGCGACCCACGAAAGAGAGTGCAGGAAATGCGAAGCAAATTGTCACCCCAGCGAGCGACACTGGTAAGGTTGTAAGTCGAGGACTTAACAGTTAACTTGAACAATGATGATCATTCAAGCCATTCCCACCTGATCACATGGCTGGCAAGCCACTCCCACACAGTCACATGACCATTAAGCCACACCCACAAAATAAGCCACACCCACAGTGTGGCAGTAAAAATTTTGGCTGCCCATTACTGCTTACTACTTACCTTCAGATAGTTGCAACCAGGCCTAACACACCTCGGCCCATTTCTTCTGAAGCCAGGCAGACTTTCCTGAAGGCCTGTGTAGCCAATAACAATGTCGCCAGGCATGGGGTAACTGAGTTACCCCTGGGCTATGGTAGATTTGTGTATGGTATGACTGAGTTGTATGGTTTTAATAATGGGTTTATGTGCTTTTTTTAACATATTGGATTTGTGATATTGTATTCTGTTGTGAGCCGCTCCGAGTCCTCGGAGAGGGGCGGCATACAAATCTAATAATAATAATAATAATAATAATAATAATAATAATAATAATAATAATAATAATAATAATGAGGAGGAGGAGGAGGAGGAGGAGGAAGAAGATTATTATTATTATTATTATTATTATTATTATTATTATTAATAATAATAATAATAATAATAATGAGGAGGAGGGGGAGAAGGAGGAGGAGGAAGAAGAAGAAGAATATTAATAATAATAATAATAATGAAAAGGAGGAGGAGGAGGAGGAAGAAGAAGAAGAATATTATTATTAATAATAATAATAATGAGGAGGAGGAGGAGGAGGAAGAAGAAGAAGAAGAAGAAGAAGAAGAAGAAGAAGAAGAAGAAGAAGAAGAAGAAAAAAAGAAGAAGAAAAAAAAGAAGAAAAAGAGGAGGAAGAAGAAGAATGCTGCTGCTGCTGCTCCGGATCAACCTGGAGCTCTATTATCAGCTACACAGGCCTTCAGGAAAACCTATCCGGCTGCAGAAGAAATGGGCCAAGATATGAGAGTCCTGGCTGCAACTCACCCAAACCTGAAGAAGTTCCTGAAGACCTCTGGCAGTGAAAAGGAAACTGAGGATGAGGACACAAGTGAACGTCCAGTTGGCCTGTTGGGCCGTTTTCCCTATGGGGAGAATGAAAATGGCTGAAAAGAAGACAGAAAACCAGCTGGTCAGCACACGTATGTGCACTGGAGCTGACATAGGGCAACACCTCATGTACCCTCAGATATGGCTCCATGTGCCATCTGTGTCACACGTGTCATAGGTTTGCCATCACTACATTATATGATTAAGAATCACCATAACCAACCAGTGATTATAACTGGTCTATTTTCCAGTTAGTGGGAACTCTTATCTCACTCTCTGCAGCCTGTCTTCAGCTGCCACTGCGTTTTGTTTTCCAGTTGTTAAATTGGATGGGTACCCTCCTCATTTCACAAATCCCTTTTCCTTGCCCATTTCCTTTCACAACAGTTTCTATTCCCAACATCCACTTTGATATTTTTTGTATAACTTGAATTACATGGCATCCTGTTGATTCTAATTTAAAATGCAGTCAGTATTAACTTGACTTGTTTTGATTTACAGATCCTTGCAAGTAGTTTCCAAGAAAAGGGAATTGGGATGAATTTGACAAGTCTTTTTCCTCCCTCAGGAGACCCAGGAGTTGTACAAAATGTCAAATTAATGGTGACTTTTTTCCTCCAAGAGATTTCCTTATGGATGGAATGTTGTCAATTTTTATTTCCTTTTTGTATGGAATAGATTATTAAACAAATTTCAGTCATATCCATTTCATTTTATGTTAAATACAATGGTGTTAATACAGTGGTAATCTGATGCAGATTATTTTGGAACCAATACTTTGAAACTAACATTATTACAATTAAAGCACACAGTAGATCAAGTAGATTTGTTGAGCTCAGATGAAAACAAGTGTGGCTAATCAAAAGCAAGAGCAAAAACATCTGAGCTATTCCTGTGCCATATGAGGAAATGATCACAGGAATTAAACATCAATAAATTTTATTCCTGTTATTTTATAGGTGATTTGCTTAAGGCATGTTGGTAGACCTACAATTGAGTGATCATTGAAAAGAGAAAATAATCTAGATCTTTTAGATAATAACGCAAGATATATTTCCATGTCTAGATATATATTGTTAAAATGCTGTCCAAGTTAATTATTTTCTCTTTCTCTAGGATACCTACTTGGTGGTCACGTATTACGCTTGTTTCATGGCCATGATGAATGCTTGACCATTGCATCTACAGAACAGAATGATTCACCACATAAGTGAGTTGCATTATAGATTATGCATATTTTCCATCTTTAATTTCAGTTGTAAACCCAAACAGTCTTCATTCAGAAACAATGAACAAGCCTTTGTGGCACATGGCAAATATCAGATTGACTTTTGCTGCCGTTCTTTTGTTGATGTAAAATAAACTAGACTCTTCCTTCAATTATATCTAGGCAATATAATTAAAGTACAACTGGCATCTGTCCCATCCATCCATCCATCCACCCATCATCCGTCCGTCCATCTGTCCGTCCGTCCGTCCGTCCTTCCATCCATCTATCTTTCTATCTCTGTCTTACAAAAACATGAATTAGTATCACATGGTCCAATTAAATATGTGAAAAATGTCTCCATTCCAAACTTATTTACTCACTACATTCTATAGGCATTTTTTTCCTAAGCAAGAACCTTCAAGTATCCTTGAAATACTATCACTGTTTACTGTTAAAAGATGAGAATACTTGGCACTGGAGATTAGCACTGTTGGTCCTGTATCAATAGTCACATCACATGCCAAGTGCCCTCTGGCTACCCTGCATCTTGTCCTTGTTGCTTGTTTAACTGTCTGTAAAGATATGAACATAATAGCAGTGAGGCAAAACAGCTGCATCTTGCCCTTTTTGTGAGAGAAATAAAGCAAATAAAATAAAGCACTGATGGTATTTGCCAACTTGTAGTTGTTGCATTTCTAAATGTATCTAGCAGAATTATATATAATATCATGTTTCACAAACTTTGTAAAGTAAAATCAGCCAAAAATTTAGATTTTGAAATCAAAAGGTCCGCTGCATGCTAATAAATAAATGAAGGTGTATTTAATATTGATAGAATGGATGAAAATATGCTTAAGTAAGATCAAAAGTTCTTACTGACTCTTTCTAGCTTTGTTCAGAAAGTTTAAAAGTTCAGATTTTGAAACTAAAGATTAACTGCGTGCTGATAAATAAATGAAGATGTATTTATTCTTGATAGAATGGATGAAAATATGCTTAGGTAAGATCAAATGTTCTTACTGACTCTTCCTAGCTTACCATGAATACTCCTCAGCAGGTGGTTGGTCTCCCTATCTGGTTTGTTTGGCCATGACAAGATGTCTGTTGTTGGGCATAATTGAAAGCATAACTGGACCAGTTCTTTCTTTGCTGATATAGCACATCTTTGATCACAAATAAGGCTTCTTGTATTTGGGAAGAGTTTTATACTATATGACTGTATGTTCCGTGTGGCTCCCTGACAGGTTGGGCCTAGGGCTATTTCTCAGGGTCTTTGGGAATGAAATGGAGTTGTGATTATTGGCTTCTGAAGTAGAAGAGGGGGTGGGATGGATTTATTGTGATTATTGCGCAGAATGTGTAGGGTTTTCTTTATCAATGGTATTATAACAGTTGTTGATATTGTTATTATTTACTGTTTTAATCTTAGTTAATGGAAGAAATAAACAAATAAAACCCTTAATAAAATGGAAATCTTTTCTGAAATGTGCATTATTTCATTCTTTTTCACCTTTTTTCAGTGTTGCTTTAAAAAAAACTTGTAAAATTATAAAAGATTATAAAGGCAATAATTTTGGGGGGTGAATGCCAACATAGTAGGATAATTAGCTTTAATTCTAAAACCATCATCTTTCTCCTAAATATCTGATCATTAAAATCTGGAAACTAATGGAAATTTCAGTGATTTCAAATGCTTTATTAATAAGAAGAATTTGAGGTTTATACGATTCAAGTCTTACTGCACTCCTAATTTCTTGAATGGGATTACAAAATATCCAGTTTTGATTTATTAATGATTGGATTATTTTACAATTATTCAGTTTATATAGCAAAATCTAATTTTGAACCTTACTGAAAGAACGTATCAATTGTTACCGAAAAGCTGCAGTCTCCAAATGCTGAATATATTTCAGTCACAAATTATAATTCTGCATACATTTAATAATGCTAAATCTCCCATGCAGTGCATCTCAGCATTATTAATCTGTTTCTAGGCGGGTCTTTTATGAAGCTGGGGGAGCTGGAGTCCGTGCAAGATCACTATGGAGAGTAGAACCTCTTCGAATAAGGTGTTGTGGTTTTATGTTATATTCATTGTTTTTGCATTATGCTCTCCTGTATAATAGAATATACAGTATTTTGGTCTGGGAAATCCAGCAGACTTTCTTGTCTACCAATTTATATATTTATAGGCAGAAACCAGAAAGGAATTTACTTCCAGCTTTTATTGTGTAGTACTGTATATCTTTTTAGACTTCAATATTTCATTTGCCCCAATTTTCTCCTTTTCAATCCCCTATCTTATTCTCTCCAAGCTTCCTTGAGGATGCTCCTTTCAAACACTGGAGTATCCAATATTAGAAATATCATCCTGAATGGCCAGAATGACAGACAAAAATGGGTTTATTTGTTTGTTGCAATTGGATTCTTCCTTAAAAGTTTACCCATGTTGGTTTGTGGGTATTATGTCTTACCATATGGCTTCAGGGCCGTAGGAATAAAGCCTTAGAGATAACTACTGAATTTAGATAGTAGGTTAATGATGAGCCTGAAAGTGACCTACAGTTTGCACCTCAATGGTGCAAGGAAGGCACTAAACATGGTAAGAAAGAAGCATAGAAAATTCCACACATCTAAGAAAATAATGAATGTGAGTCTGAGTTAGTTTGTAATACTGTTATGAGTGTTGAACCTATTAAAAGATGCCCCTTAGGAAAGATCTTGGGTTGAAATAAATTGAGGTCTAACCAAATAAAACAAGTAAATGAAAGGGGTTTTTTCACTTTACAGATACAATTAAGCCTGCACTTGGTGCATGAAAATGAATACCTCCTAAGAATAGGCTAGAATGGAGTGGAATAGAATAGAATAGAATAGAATACTGTAGTTGAAAGAGACCTTATAGGTCACCTAGTCCAACCCTTTGCTCAAGCAGGAAACCCTATACTGTTTCTGATAGATGGCTGTTCAGTCTTTTCTTGAAAGCTTCCAGTGATGAAGCACTTCTGTTCCATTGGTAAATAAATACATTCGTAAATAAATACTTACAATAGTCCATGGAAACCATAAACTAAACATTCTTCAAACATTTTTTAAGCTGGAGTGGAAGTCATATTCGGTGGGGACAACCATTTCGCCTTCGACATATTACAACAGGACAGTTTTTAGCATTGACAGAAGACCTGGGCCTTGTTTTATTAGACAGAGAAAAGGCGGACACAAAATCAACTTCCTTTTGTTTTAGAGCATCCAAGGTGAGTAATATTTTTACATTAAATGAATGTGGAAAGAAAATGAGTGTTCTTCCTAAATCTAGTCTATCACGTAGCAGAAATGAATAAATGTCAACAAACCACGCTTTAGAAAATATGTTGGGAGAACATAAAACTGTTCAAAGAGAATCTGTAGGCATCAAAGAAGATTTAGGAGGCATCTCACTGATGCCTAAATTAACCTACCACACCTTACAATTTATTATGATTGAATTTCACCTACTTTTTGCAGATTTAGATTTTTCTAAGTGTACAAAAATATACGTGACATACAATCATAATAAGCATTGGTCATTTTTATGGTTCTTTCCTATCGGATCTCACTTCTAAGTGACCACTGCTTATTTTATTTATTTCTTTGAACAAGAAACAAGGGATGGGAAGAAGTTGCAAGCTGCATCATACCAAAGCATTGGGTGAACCCAAAAAGCTCCTTAAAATGTTTGTTATGACATAAGTATGTCATTATTGAAGATATGGGTAGCAATCCCTTTGTACTTTGTTCTTGTCTTCATTTCCCCTTCCCTCAAAGTTAATGCTGAATATATTGTAGTATAGGAAATAAGACATTGCTGAGAAATTATAGTTCCAATTGATCAATTCAGTGAATTTGTATGGAGTGCCAGATTTTTGTACAATGTTTAAAGATACCAGGCTAGAAAATTGTACACCATGAGTGTTTGTAGACCAGTCATTCTTTCTCAACCCAAAGAAGAAACCAATGGTAACCTGTTTCCAAGTGCTGCTAGGCAATTGCTAGGAATCAATAATACTTCATGATTAAGTGTAAATAGATAATCTTGACATACATTCATAAGTATATGCATTCTTCTTTTCAATATGCTATACTAAAGCTTACCCTCTTACATAATCTTTTTTCTGGATTGAAATAATGTCTGTGAGGAATCATTGCCAGGATATTTTTCTTGCTTACCATTCAACTTAAAAGCAGCAGCCAGTAGCATTAAAGATATAGCAGCATTTTCCATTTCCCTGCTTTCTTAATTTAATCTATTGATAGCTTTCTTCCTCATTCTAACATCTCTTTTTAAATGAACTTTTTGTATTTTCAAATACACTTAATAAAACGAATCAGTGAAGAACTGATTATACTATATATATTAAGTGAAAGAAACATGCATTATGTACTGAGAATGTACAAAAAAAAATTAGTTTTGTATTTATGAGATTGAAAACGCTGATTACAATGTGAACATTCAAGTTGCAAAACACTACTTTCTGCAGAAGAACTTATTTTTCTATATTGTTAATATTCCCTAAAGCTGAATTCATTAGTTGAATAGTGTCTGCTTCTGGAGAGACTGGGTAGACTTGACACTTTTTATTTCATATAGCAGTTTTCCATCTCTGAGAACTGAGAAGTGACATAATTTTTTTCTGCTATTGACAGGATAACGGCTTTCCTAAGGAGTAAATTGAAATTCCACTTTATCTTATGACAGAATTATCTGTATATATTTAAATTGACACTAAAATTTGACAGCAATAATCCACAAGTGTAAAATATGAAAATAGGACATGGAATTGGGACAAAGTAATTCTACTTGTAGGCCTGCCATACTCAAAGGAGGAGACCTTTTATTTTATTTTCAATAGAAGATAGGGGATGCTGAGCCTATATTTAAGATCTGGAGAAAGATGGGAAAGTGGTAGTTCAACTTTGCCTTGCTTGTTCCAGTATGCAATTGAGAAATTGATGTTCCAAAGATATAGATATAGTAGTCCTTGACTTACAACAGTTCACTTAGTGACTGTTTGAAGTTACAACGGTACTGAAATAAGTGACTTATGACCAGTGGTGGGATTCAAATAATTTAACAACTGGTTCCTCCTAGTGACAGGTCGGGCGTGCATGGCTTGGGGTGCGTGGGTCATGTGAGTGAGTGGGTGTGGTCAACTCGATGTCACTCACGACAAGGTGCAGCAGTGCAGTGGGCCAATACTTTACAGACAGGGCGATTTCTTACATACCATTCTGAGCCCCCACCAGGGCTGACAAAATAAAAGCCCTTCTAAAGATCGTGACTGCCTGCCAGGCCTGCCTGGCACATGCTGGCTAAAAGAAGCTGGGGGGAAGGGGGAGAGAGAAGGGCCAATGGAAATGCCCCATTTTTTACTTCCATTGGACTGTTTGCACCACACTGGATCATGATGGGGAGGTGTGTGTGGGAAAGCAAAAAGCCCACTCAGTCCATATACACCAGCATGACGGTGAATCTCTCTTGCAGCTCGTCAGTTCGGGCACTGGTAGCTTAAGGGGTAGATTATGTGCCCCAATGTCTGTCTGCTGTTTCTCCAACCCAGTTATGGGTGCAGCCAACTATCAGCCAATTTTCTTCCAGAACTCATTCGGGGAACTTGGCAGCATATTGTATGCTTTTCACTCCAAGCAGCCTGGGCTGGAAAACACATGGCCGTAGCAGAGCGGTCCTCCTTAACAAGCTCCAAACCATTGCTGCTCCTCCAAGCTTGGGTTCTGCCCACAAATGCTGGAATCCCAGATTCCTTCCCTGCCCAGTCAGCCCGCATTCCCCTCTCACTCTAGGCATGGATTCGCCCACACATGCAACCCCCCCCCCCCAAATATTTAAGAAATAGAGCCATGGGGAGAGGCAAGGCTCACTGATCTCTATCTTCCTCTAGGACCAGCCTTGGAAAAGCCCACTCTCACAGTCGGACTCCCTTTCTTACAACACCCGGGCCTGGAAATCAGGAGCTTAGCAACATCACATTGCATGCCTTAACACAACCTAGACAGCATGATAAAAAAACTTCTCTGACCAATAAAACACATGTCTAAATGTGCAAAAATTATATATATATAATTATATATATAATTATATAATTATATATATATATATATATATATATATATATATATTTAAATGAGGTGTTACCATATAATAAAACACTGATTTATGTATTTTTTGTGGGGGAGGGCTAAAACTATATAATTTTGGTGCTGCCACAATAAAAAGTCATTTCTCTGATATACACCATTGTTATCAATTACTAATAACTTGCCAATTTCTTCTTTTTCACCCCTGTTGCATAAAGGAAAAACTGGATTCTGCTCACAAACGTGATATAGAGGGAATGGGATTTCCTGAAATTAAGTATGGAGATTCTGTTTGTTTTGTGCAGCATGTAGCTAGCACTTTGTGGCTGACATACAAAGCACAGGATGCTAAAACGTCACGTTTAGGACCACTGAAAAGAAAGGTAAAGAGAAAATTAGAGTTTTTATTCCAACATCTGCAATTGTGAATATGTGGGTGTGCAGAAGCTCATACAGGCAGAAAACATTGCACAGTATTTAATTCTTTGTACTGTTGCCTGGAAAGATGCAGTATAAATAGTTTTTGGGAATGAGGCTTTTGAGAGATGCTCACTTAGGCTCAATGTGTGTGTGTGTGTTTGTGTGTTATGTGTACAAATAGACAGGCAGCACCATCTGTTCTAGCTGTTATGGATATTAATTAGTTTGCCCCACTGGTACTTTTTATTGAGACATATAGACTCAAGATATTTCATTAGTGTTCTTAAGACCCATTAACAATAGGTGCTTCTGTTTTCTTCAACACTGGAGTTTACTTTCCAAATTGTGCATTCAGGTTTCGTTTATCCTTTATAATAGTCCCAGATATATCATATTTTCATATTAGAAACAAGAAAGCATTCTGATTTCTATAAAGCCCATGGATTAATATGACTGAGCTATAGTATCTCATTCTCTTTATCACGAGCTGTGGTGGCACAGTGGTTAGAGTGCAGTACTGAATGCTACTTCTGCTGATCACACAGCAGCTTGGCAGATCAAATCTCAACAGGCTCAAGGTTGACTCAGCTTTCCAAATTCAGGAAAATGAGGACCCAGATTGTTGGGGGCAATATGCTAATTCTGTAAACTTCTTAGATAGGGCCATAAAGCACTGTAAAGCACTATAAGTCTAATTGCTGCTACTATTGCCATCAAGGATAAGAATATGGGGAACATGACTTTACATGACGCGCCTCACATAACACATAACAGAACATTTTATGGTTAGATAGTTATTTAAACTAATATCCTTCCTTCCTTCCTTCCTTCCTTCCTTCCTTCCTTCCTTCCTTCCTTCCTTCCTTTTTTTCTTATATATTTATTTATCACATTTATATGGCCATCAATCTCACAGAAGTGACTTCCCCTTGATTTAAATCAAGGAAGTATGATTTCAATCATTAAAGGAATTGTAGAATAGGACACAGCAGATCCATCCTGTCTGCAATCCTAATCTGTAAAAGATTGCTCAAACCACAGTTTGTTCATTTGAATATCTCAGCAAATTGAATATCTCAGCCTGACAAATTAAAATACATAAAAGGTGGAGAACAGCAGCTTTTTTTCCACATAGCAATCATGACCATATGTCCTTTATTTCAGAAAGCTGCCTTTCAAAAACTCACTTTTGTCTGTCATTTTGGTCATTTCACTTTACATGGTAAATGGTACCACTTATTAAAAATATGGAAATGTACAGGTACTTTCTTTTCTTGATTTTGCTTATGATTTTTCTTTTATAAAGTAGAGTTATAAATGTAAATATTTTTTTGTTCTTAACCACTTATAGGTTTGCTTCTATTTCAGGTTTGTCCTTTGTTTTCCCTCCAAGATAATATGTCAACCGTATACATACACTTTTCTACACTCCTGCTCTTGCTATTTTTTTCAGCTACATCTTATAGAATATTATGCAAAATCCAGTTGGGACATATTATGTGAAATTAGAAAGAACATCAGCAAATTAAAATTGCAATTTCCTCCCAATCTCACACACTATCATTTGCAAGCTGCATAGTAATATCTGAGTACTTAATTGAAAAGATTCAGAGAGTCCTTGATTTATAGCCACAATTGAACCCCAAGCAGGACAGGACAGTTACAAAGCGAGTTGTGCCCCATTTTATGATCATGTGAACTTGTGCAAATGCCAGAACTTGTGAATGTGTGCAAATCATGTGAACTTGTGCAAATGCCAGAACTTGTGAACGTGTGCAAATCATGTGAACTTGTGCAAATGCCAGAAACACAAGCCAGTTTCCAAGTGCCTAAATTTTGATCACTTGATGTATGTATGTATGTAGTAATGTATCACTATGTATGAAAATGTAAATGTAAGTTAAATTTTTCAGTGCCACAAATGGTTGTATTTCAAAATATTACTTTGACCATTTATTTTAGGTTATATTACACCAAGAGGGACATACAGATGATGGACTCTCCTTGCAAAGGTGTCAACATGAAGAATCCCAAGCTGCTAGAATTATTCTCAATACCACAAAATTATTCAGTCAATGTATAAGGTATAATTTCTTAATAAAATAATTAATAATTAGCATTTATAACATTTATACGGTAGTTGAATCATACCAGAAACTATTTGGTAACACATTCTGCTCATTTTGGACTATATAATTTATTATTCTTGAAGATTTATTTTTAAGCAGTTCAAATAAAATTTGCAAAAAATACGCAGCATACTTCTTCAACAATAAATCATCTTGATACATGAATATGCTTCCACAGATAGAAGATAATGGTGGTTTGACATCCAAAACCTAATCTTGATATTAACAGCTTTTTCAAATATTCACTACATCAGCAGTCCCCAACCTTTTTGGCTCCATAGAGGAGTGGGGTGGGATGGTTTAAGTTCACACAGCCTAATCCCATGCATGTGCAAATAAAGTTTTGTGCACTTGCCCACCACTTGCGTGGCCCAGGGTTGGGGATTCACCTTTGCTAATCATCAAGAATCTTCAGCAGTTCAGTGTAGAGAAAACCTTCAAAGATATTTTAGCAGGATGATTTCACTGACCATTGTTTGTTCCAACGTTTACCATAGGTGTCCTCCAGCTGTATCACTCCCCGAATTCCAGTCAGCACGGCTATATATAACCCCAAGGAAGCAGGTTGGAAAATGCTGCTCTAGCCTAGCTTCTCTAACCTCTTTCTTCTCCATTCTTACCATACTCTCAGACTTTAGAATGTAGTGAAAGAAAATTCCTTTCCACTCTCCCCTTCAAAATATGCATTGGTTGTGTTATACTGATTATGTTACACAGACTGGATCACTTTTGAGATTTCTTCTTACATAGGCTGTAATAACATGTTTGTGTGAACGAAAGTTGCTTAAAACAAATCTGTTTGAATGATATTCCTTGTTTTCATCCTATGGAACAAATACTGGTTATTTCAAAACACTCCATATTGCAAAGTTAGCAATTTATTCCCCAAGACTTTTATCATACAGATTTTATGGGCTTTTAGAGGACATGGATGACCAGTTTTTCTCTTCTATATGTAACTCTATTAGCTTTTTAAATTCTGCATCTATGGATCATGGATACAAAATATTCTATGTGTAAGACAAACTATATTCCATTACAGCACAGAAACTGCTTTGGTCGCGTTGATGGATGATCTCTGGCAGACCCAGGACAGGGGTTTATCCTCTGTCCTGGTGCTTCTTGACCTCTCAGCGGCTTTCGATACCATCGGCCATGGTATCCTTCTGCGCCGGCTGGAGGGGTTGGGAGTGGGAGGCACTGCTCTTCAGTGGTTCTCCTCCTACCTCTCCGGTCGGTCGCAGTCGGTGTTAGTGGGGGGGTCAGAGGTGGACCTCTAGCTCTCTCCCTTGTGGGGTGCCTCAGGGGTCAGTCCTCTCATCCCTGCTATTTAATATCTACATGAAACCGCTGGGTGAGATTATCCAAGGGCAAGGGGAAAGGTATCATCAGTACGCTGATGATACCCAGCTGTACATCTCCACCCCATATCCAGTCAACGAAGCAGTGGAAGTGATATGCCGGTGTCTGGAGGCTGTTGGGGTCTGGATGGGTGTCAACAGACTCAAACTCAACCCTGATAAGATGGAGTGGCTGTGGGTTTTGCCTCCCAAGGACAATTCCATCTGTCCGTCCATCACTCTGGGGGGGGAATTATTGACCCCCTCAGAGAGGGTCCGCAACTTGGGTGTCCTTCTCGATCCACAGCTCACATTAGAGAAACATCTTTCAGCTGTGGCGAGGGGAGAGTTTGCCCAGGTTCGCCTGGTGCACCAGTTGCGGCCCTACTTGGACTGGGAGTCATTGTTCACAGTCATTAATGCCCTCATCACCTCGAGGTTCGACTACTGTAATGCTCTCTACATGGGGCTACCTTTGAAGAGTGTTCGGAAACTTCAGATCGTGCAGAATGCAGCTGCGAGAGCAATCATGGGCTTTCCTAGGTATGCCCATGTTACACCAACATTCCGCAGTCTGCATTGGTTGCCAATCAGTTTCCGGTCACAATTCAAAGTGTTGGTTATGACCAAAAAGCCCTTCATGGCACTGGACCAGAATATCTGCGAGACCGCCTTCTGCCACACAAATCCCAGCGGTGGGTTAGGTCCCACAGAGTTGGCCTTCTCCAGGTCCCGTCGACTAAACAATGTTGTCTGGCGGGACCCAGGGGAAGAGCCTTCTCTGTGGTGGCCCCGACCCTCTGGAGCCAGAGATTAGGATTGCCCGCACCCTCCTTGCCTTTCGTAAACCTTTTAAAACCCATCTGTGCCATCAGGCTTGGGGGAACTGAGACATCCCCCCTTGTCTATGTAGTTTTATGTATGGCATGTTTGATTGTATGCTTTTTAAATAATGGGGTTTTTAGGCTTTTAATGTTAAATTATTATTTTAAACTTTTAATATTAGATTTGTCATTGTATATTGTTTTATCACTGTTGTGAGCCGCCCCGAGTCTGTGGAAAGGGGCGGCATACAAATCTAATAAATAATAATAATAATAATAATAATAATAATAATATATAATAGTAATAATTGTACAGTGATTATTGTTTTGATTCTAGTAATGTATTATTTTTTATAACTATTTGTGTTATCTTTTGATTCACAGTGGAAACAACAGTGTTACAACTCCCATCACTCTTCCCATTGAAGAAGTAGTTCAGACTCTCCAAGATTTAATTACATATTTTCTACCTCCAGAAGAAGAGCTAGAACACGAGGATAAACAAAACAAACTTCGTTCCCTTAAAAACAGACAAAATCTATTCAAAGAAGAGGTAGAAAAAGGCTATGTTTAGAAAGTTTTCATTTAATCAAGTGTTGGGATTGATAGTCAAGTGTATATATGATTCACTTTTCAAAGATGCTTTAAATAACTATTATTATTATCCTCTGGAAACTCAAAGTCTAGGAATCGTGGTTATTTTAACCCTTTTAAAGGTGAGATCCTAACAGTAACTTGGAAAGATGATACAATATGGAATTGAAATGAGTCACAAGGATCACCTAGGTTAAAAGGCACTAGTCTAATCCGAGTCTCCGGAGAGGGGTGGCATACAAATCTAATGAATGAATGAATGAATGAATGAATGAATGAATGAATAAATAAATAAATAAATAAATAAACTTTATTTATTTTATTTTTTTATTTATTTATTTATTAGATTTGTATGCTGCCCCTCTCCGAAGACTAATAGAATACAATTTTGCTTCAGAGTTTCCTGAAAATATCAGATTGTTTGCTCCACAGAATGCTACCCTGTTTCCCCGATAGTAAGACACCCCCGATTGTAAGACATATCGGGGGTTTCAGGGGGCGTTGGCTAATATAAGCCGTACCCCGAAAGTAAGACATATGTCTTACTTTCGGGGAAACATGGGGGTATTGCCGGGGGGGGAGCCCGATGACGTCGCTTCCAAGCTCCCTGCGCGCCCTTCGCCTCGCCGCGGCGCCACCGCCTCCTCCCTGGCTTGGCAAAGCAAAGGACGGCACTGGTCCGAAGCGAGCCGAGCGGGCTGCGGCTTGCAGCGAAGGCGCTCGTCCCAGCAACCGAGTCCTGCCGAGGCTCGGCTGCAAGCGGCCAGCGAGGCCAACCAGCTCCGAGGCGAGCGGCCGGAGCTGCGCCCTCCTTCGCCTGCCTCCTTTCTGGCAGGCAGGTGGGGCTGCCCAACTGCGCAGAGCGGCTCCTCCCCTCCAGACACACGCTTCCCCGACACGCGTCTGTGGCTCCATGCGTGCACGCCGCTTGGAGCCCTGAGGTTGAACTTGGAAAAGAGCTCACGAGGCTCCTGTCCCGCGGCTGCCCTTCTGGACTCTGGGGAGATGCCTTCGGGAACGCGACCCTTTCAATTTTTTTCCAATGTAAGACATACCCCGAAAGTAAGACGTAGTGGGGCTTTTGGGGTAAAAAGAAAGTAAGACACTGTCTTACTTTCGGGGAAACACAGTAGTTTCTTTTTTCTGAGCTGTAATAGACAATTGATAGCTTAGATGAATATGAAGTATCATACATAAGCTTTTGTTTAAAAAAGGGCTGGCTGATGAGATATAATTTGGGATTTTCTGTTTAAAAATAACTGTGCAGTTTTTTGACTGAGGGATTAAATGTTTTCCTTTGTAACTCACAGAAATAACTAGCAATTTTAAAACTGATTTTAACAATTTGAAAAAAACATATGTTCTGTGTGGATATACTTCTTTGTTTTCATCTCGTTTCATCATTTTTCCTGACATGCTAGGTGGCATATAAATTTTATAAATTATTATAACAATTATATAATTATATTTTCACACAACTCGCACTTTATTGCTGTTGCTATTTTATTATTAATGGTAATAATAATATATTTTAGAGCATATTTGCCTTCTACTCTTTGTAGCATTCAAAAAAGCAAAATTATTATGTTTAAAGGACATTAAAAAATAAGGCATGATAATATGATAAAGAAGAATAAACACATACATTTAAAGCCACAAACATATTAGTAAAAGTAACAAGAACAATCAGATCATTCCACAGAATGTAGGTAAATAAATGATTCCAAAGACTGGAAGACATAATCTGTCATCTATGTAAGAATTGGCAAGAAAATATTTCTGACGAGAGGATTTTGGAGGTGTGAAGCCAAGAAAAAGAAAAGGTTTTGTGCCTGGTGCAGTAATTTCTGACTAAACAAAGAGCAGAGCTTCAGATGTGATCATAATCCTTGAACAGGAACATTATAATATAGATAAATGGTTTGCAAAGCATTTGCAAAAGATTTGGAAGTCAATACCAGCTCCCTAATTGAATTTGCAATTGAAAAGGCAACCAGTGCAAAATAGAAATAATGTGATTAGACAATCTAGTTGCCACAGATGTTCTCATTACTGCATACATTTTACCAATAGTTGATTCCAAACTGAGTTTCAGGTTAGGTACATCAAACCAGAGGTGGGTTCCTCCTCGTTCGGATCGAACCTGCTGGTGACATCACAATGACATCACAGATCTGGTTCGGTCAGTGCTGATCCGTGGGTGCTGCCTTCTTTTTTTTTTTCTTTTTTTAAATTTTTAAATATTTTTTTCTTCTGAGCATGTGCAGAAGCCACGTTTCCGGCAATGCGCATGCATTGTCATCTTGTTTTGGGATTATTTATTTGTTTGCTGTGAGCCGCCCCGAGTCTACGGAGAGGAGCAGCATACAAAACTAATAAATAAATGAATAAATAAATGAATAAATAAATAAATAAATAAATAAATGGTGCACGAAAGAATGAACTGGCAGTGAGGTAAGTTAGAACCAGGAGCAGATTACCATTCCTGGCCCTACTGGAATGGGCTGAGAGTGCGCCCCTGCACACGCACATGCCCCCTTATGTGGAATTCAGCTTCTGTGCATGCGCAGAAGCCGAATCTCACACAAGGACGTGCGTGTGTGGGATTTCCAAGGGGGGTTGCTTCTGTGCATGTGCAGAAGTGAAAAGAACCTAGAAATAGGCAAAAACAAGGCAAGTGATCGCTTGCTGCTGCCTGCCACCATTCGCCTCCCCATGCCTCTCACAGCGGTTCCCTCCCCACCTGGATGCGCGCCAGCAAAAAACCAGTAATTTTTTACCGGAATCGCTCCGGTTGCACGTGTATATCATGTGCACGCCCAGCAGCAATGGAGCGAGGCTACACGCTCCATTTCTGCTGCTGGAACGGCGTTTCTTAATGTTCTGGGTCCTTCCCACCCCTTCAGCAAACCAATTTGCTAATGGAGGCAGCAGGATAATTTTTTACTGGGGAAGTGGCTCTGGAGAAGAACAAAGGCTTTTCTCTCTAATGCTATGAACCTGGTCCAGATGAGAGCTTTACGGCTGCTTTAAGCAAAATGATAGTTACAATGACTGTGTTTGTATCCCTGAAATCTATCTTGTCCCACATTTACAGCTAGCTATTTTCTTTTTGGGAAGAAAATGTATTACTCTATATCCAATATTTTATAGTTCAATGCTGTATTTGAACTACTTGTTTAAATGTTTATGTGAAAAGGTCTATATACTTGAAGATACAAAGAGTGTTTTTAATTATGCTTTCACAGGGGATGCTGGCATTGGTTCTGAACTGCATTGATCGATTAAATGTGTACTATAGTACCGCTCATTTTACAGGAGTAGGTAGAGAAGAAAATGGCGCAGCGTGGAAAGAAATTCTGAATCTTCTATACAAGTTATTAGGTGAGTTATACAGTGTAAGCATATGTGTTGAAGTAAGTTATGTAGAGTTCAATGAGATTTTGGAGAAAATTTTGAATTAAGTCTAAACCAGAGGAGCTGAATAATTTCCCCCATAATGAATAGCACATGAAAACCAATACCAAAAATAAATTAGCAGGTTAGCAGATGATTGCAATTTACATCATGGTTATGTTAATAAAGTAATTTTAATAATGTACTTTAAAATTTTAAGATGTGGTTTTCAATAGAAGAGAATATTTGAAGTTGAGAGTTGAATTGGTGCTCTCTGAGCTTAGGTGTTTTCTTGTAGATGTTTCATTATCAAACTAGGTAATGTCTTCAGTGCTAAATGTGGTTCCCTTTTATGATTCAGAAATGTATGTATGTACAGCAAAAAAACAAAAACAAAAAAACCAGAGAAGAAACAGAATTCGAAGACAAATTAGAAAGATACCAGGCTACATTCTTCTATACCCTGCTTTCAGATTCATATTTTTCTTCACTGTTATTACCAGAGGTGGGTTCTTCCCTGTTCGGACCAGTTCACTTGAAACAGTGTCGGTCCGTGGGAGCCACCATCTTTGGATTTTTTTAAAAAAATATTTATTTATTTTTTCTTCTGAGCATGCACACAAGCTGAATTTCTGGCACTGCGCATGTGTTGTCATCTTGTTTTCTGATTTTTTAAAATACTTTTTTGGGATTTTTTTTTGGCACAGCCAAACAGTGCAGAAGGAAGCAAATTAGCAACAAGGTTAGTTAGAACCCACCCCTGGTTATTACCATTCTCTTTCTAAACTTTAGTAATAATTAACAAATGTATTAAAAGTGGGTAACTCTCACTGTTTTTGATTTCTTCCTGTTGAAGATTGCTGAATTTTTCATTGTCATCTACTTTAGCGGTTCAGAAACCTCTAAATAATATTTTTTTTCTTCTATAGTGCCTTCCAGTGAAATCTTCACCTGGAAATTTTTGACTGTTAGAGACAGTTTTGAAAATAAATTATTGCCTAAGATTCTATACCTCTTTCAAACAGCCCCAATAAAAATCAATAGAAAATTTTATACCGACTTATATAAAATAATTTTGAAGTTTATTTAGTCTGGAACAAATGCAAGAATTAAAAAGAAACTATTACAGAATAAAAGGAAGAGAGGAGGTTTTGGGGTAGCAGATTGGAAACTATATCACCAAGCAGCAACCATATCATGGATAAAAGAATGGGTCCCATTTAAGAATAAAAGAATTCTAACAATAGAAGGACATGATTTACAAATGGGTTGGCACAATTTTATTTGGGAAGGTAAACACCAGACTCATAAGTATTTTCAACGACACTATATAAGTTTCTATGTTTCTATAAGAGGAATACTACTAGACGATTGGTTAGAAATCAAGAATAAATACTATAATCAGATTCCTAAATGGATATCTCCAATGGAAGTCCTAATTTATCTCACTGCATTACACTTAGATTAAAAAAATTACATACAAGGAATTATTAGAAGAGCAGAACAATTTGAAAATGAGAGAACAATTGGCATTAAGAGGGATAAAAATCGATTGGTGGCCATAACTACAAAGTCAAACAAAATACCAAAAAGTTATATCACAAGTGGCATTTCAAAATGAATATTAATATTAATATTAATATTATTGGATAAAATATTATTAGATACAGAAGAGAAAATAATTGCTAAATCTTATAACTGCTTACTTAATATAAAAATAGAGGATGAGACAGTGAAATTTGGGCACAAAACTTCGCCCACACTATTGAATTGGATCTCTGAAACAAATTATGCAATCAAAATTATAAAATGACAATGGCTTCATCATACAGAGATAATATGTATAAAATATTCTACAGGTGGCACTTATCTCTGGCAAAACTGGCAAAACTGTTTCTCAATACATCGCCCATATGTTGGAAATGTAAACAAGATATTGGTACTTATTATTACATGTGGTGGACTTGCTCAAAAATAAGGAAGTATTGGAAAACAATACAAAAATGGATTGAAGAAGTAACCAAACCAGCCAGAAACCTTTTTGTTAGGAATATTCAGAACAAAAATAGACAAATATTTCCAATATCTCCTATTACACATTATAACAACCAAAATAATTCTCTATGCACAATTTTTGAAAACAGACATAATTCCTAAAAACACAATAATAATAACCAAAATATTGGAATGTGCAGAGATGTGTAAAATGACAATGCATTTACAGGATAAAGAGGACATAGAATTTTACAAAACTTGGGAGAATTAGTATAAATTGTTGGAATACAAAAAAATTGATACAATAAATAATATTATACAGTGATGAAAGACAATAAGGATAAGAATAAATTTTTTTAAAAGAACATAAAAGACTTAAAATAGTGATAAGAAATGCTGCACCATATATAAATAATGTATTTTTTTCTTTTGGTTTTCTTTTTTTTTTTTTGTTAGGTTAGATTAGGTTGTATATTTTTTCTTTTTATATACTGTATTGGTCTTGTACAGTGGTACCTCTACCTACAAACGTGTCTACTTACAAACTTTTCTAGATAAGAACCGGGTGGTCAAGATTTTTTTGCCTCTTCTCAAGAACCATTTTCCACTTATAAACCTGAGCCTCCGAAACTGTAACTGGAAAAGGCAGGGAGAAGCCTCCATGGGGCCTCTCTAGGAATCTCCTGGGAGGAAACAGGGCCAGAAAAGGTGGGGAGAAGCCTCCATGGGGACTCTCTAGGAATCTCCTGGGAGGAAACAGGGCCAGAAAAGGTGGGGAGCAGCCTCTGTGGGACCTCTCTAGGAATCTCCTGGGAGGAAACAGGGCCTCCACCCTCCCTGTGGTTTCCCCAATCGCTCACATTATTTGCTTTTATATTGATTCCTATGGGAAAAATTGCTTCTGCTTACCAACTTTTCTTCTTAAGAACCTGGTCACAGAATGAATTAAGTTTGTAAGTAGAGGTACCACTGTATATATGTATATTTTGTATTTGTATTTTGTACGTTGGTTTGCTTTAAACTCATAAAATTATTATATTAAAAAAAGAAAAGAAACTATTTTATTTGTAGATTTGATAGTGGTTTTTAAAAACTCAGCTGACTAACAAGCAATGTCTCTGATATACAAATATATAGAAAAATAGGTTCTTTATTAGATTAAAATATTTAAAGTAATGTGCATGTATTGAAATTAATTCTTTATTCATTGATTACAGAATTAAAATTTTACATTTATAACTAGCAGTAATTGAAAGTCACCAAGTTTTAATAACTTTTACGAATAGTTTTGTGTGATTAAGTCCAGAACAATGTAACAATTAATTTAGAGCTAGAGATGATGGGATAATGGTATCAAAAATATTGATATCAAAAATATTGAATGTCTACTGGAATGGTAATAATCTATTATGCCTAGTGAAGGTACCAGTAAACTATATTCCTTTTATATCTAAAATATACAGAAAAGCATATAATGGATATATCCTGAATATCAACATGTAGTAGATGGAGACTTTTAAAAATATTTTGGCTTTATTCTAAAATATCTGTTTCTATATTTAACTGATCATCTCAAATCTATCTTGCAGCTGCTCTCATTTGTGGTAACAGAAATAATTGTGCCCAGTTTTCCAATAATCTTGATTGGTTGATTAGTAAATTGGACAGACTAGAGTCCTCTTCAGGTGAGATATACTACTTTTCCAAAGGCAGTTAACTTTAATTATGGATTTTCATTTAAGAATTCCCGGAGACTACAGATGTAGCTGCACAAGCTGTCATGGGCCTCCCAAGATATGCCCGTGTCTCTCCAGCACTCCGCAAGCTGCATTGGCTGCTGATTGATCTCTGAACGCAATTCAAAGTGTTGGTTATGACCTACAAAGCCCTACATGGCATAGCACCAGATACTAGACCGTCTTCTGCTTCATGTATCCCAGCGGTGATTAGGGCCCACAGAGTTGGTCTTCTCCAGGTCCCGTCAGCCAGACAATGTTGTCTGGCAGGGCCTAGGGGCAGAGCCATCTCTGTGGTGGTCCTGGCCCTCTGGAATCAACTCTCCCTGGATATCTGCACTGCCCCACTATCCTGGCCTTCCACAAGGTACTAAAAATTCATCTCTGCCGACAGGCTTGAGTTTTAACATCTAGCCCTAACCAATGACTGAATGTTTAATGTATGATGGGATGAATGTAGATGGCTGGTTTTAACAATTGGGGTTTTAGAGTATATTTTAAGTTAGATTTCTTATATGTTTTTTGTATTTACTTCTGTTGTGAGCTACCCTGAGTCTGTGGAGAAGAGCAGCATAGAAATCAGATGGATGGATGGATGAATAAATGAATAAATGAATAAATAAATCTTTACATCCTGTTTTCAAGGAACAGTTATCCCTGACACATTAATTCCTATAATGATATAATACATTGAGGTATTTACAGTGCAATGCTATTTAGATTTTACCACATCTTTTCAAATAAAAGATTATTTTACTGATTTGTGTAAGATATTAACACATTTCTTGAATTAATAAGAAAATAGTTATTGATCCAATATATTGAGAAGAATATTGTTGTAATTTAGACCCATAGATAAACTGAGCAGAAACTCTTAAGAATGAATGAAATTCTACTGCTAGATTTAGCTTAAGGGCTAAGGGATTTATGTTTCTAAAGATAGCTTCCTTTCTGGTTCAGTTGTTCCTTAATTTGTTATCTGTCCTCAGATAAAAATACCATAAAAGAAAAATCCACATCTAAGTTATTTTATTTTCTTGAAGCTGGCTGCCTATTTCAGGCATCTTCAATTTTTAAATGTTAAACATTTTTAAAGAGCTTAAAGAAGGATTTCCCCCCTTTCATTTATATTTTTTTCAGTGCTTGAATTATATGTTATAGTTTCTACCCTGAAACTCAAAATAATCTCTTTCTCCCTGGCATTCAAACAGGTATTTTAGAAGTGTTGCGCTGTATCTTGATTGAAAGCCCAGAAGCTTTAAATTTGATAGATGAAGGCCATATAAAATCCATAATTTCCCTGCTGGATAAGCATGGACGCAACCATAAGGTATGTTTTAGAAATGCAAGATGCATCTTTAATATGTAACATGTTGTATAAATAAAGCAAAAATGGTTATAACACCTATAAATTATATTAAAAGAGAATTAAGTACATTGTTATAAAAACCTGCTCTTTTGCCACAAAACAAGTGTGAAAATTTAAAAATGAGGATTTTCCCCCCCTTTATTAGATTCTACTTTATTAGATACTACTATTAGATTCTCAGGAACAATTTCTTTATGACTGTAGAAATATAAGTAACAAATTGGTTTGCTCTATGTAAACTGTTTTTAAACAGAGTTATATAGGTGTTATATTATGTTGTGCTCTTATGAGGTTTTACATGACTTGCTCCTCATTCTATCCCGTGAAGAGGATAATTTGTCTATTTTTATATTCTGTGTGATGTTATTATATATTGCCTCCTAGAAAGCAGTACAAGATTGTTTTGCCCTGCTTGGAGTAAACAGGTATGCCTAAATATGTACCTGAGAAGATCCTTTAGTCCTCTGGAATGTATAAATTCCTATAGAAAGAAATTTCATTTTCCAGGAAGTAGCCAAAAATGTTAAGAACATTTCACATCTTTTTCAAATTTTAGATAATTAGAGCAATGATTATCTTGGATACCATTACCATCTATGCCAATAAGCTATTTAGCAAGTTTAAAAAGCAGAAGGATTTGTGGATATCAAACATCTCATGTATAAATAAGTTTTTAAAAGATTTTGTGCCTTTCCTGGCCATACATATAGAAGTTCATATTATTGGACATGGACAGCATAATCCTGTGTATTTTACTCAGTCCCAATGAAGTCACTAAGGCTTGGTCCCCAAATAAGTGAATATGGAAACTGCCTCAATGATGGACCAGAATCTGGAGAATGCTGGGGAGACTTCTGAAGAAATATGCTTATATTTAAGAAAAGAAAAATATTGTACAGGGTTATTTGTTTAGAGGATAAATTGAAGCAATAGCTTTAAGGCTCAACTCTGCTACTTCTCTTGGCATTTTAAAGAACCTCTTCTACAGTGCTTTTTCAGACGAGCTGTGATTAAAAGTTTTGGTAAACAAGGGAGAGACAAAACTTTCCTTTGTATTTCTTAAGTAGAAACTGCCCATCAAACATTTCAGTGAATGCTTGTGAAAGGGCTTGTGGGCAGGACATGTTCTCATCCTTTCACCAATTTAAGCCCTGCATAATCAAGCCATATCTATTCACGGAGCAAGTTGTCTGCTGGTTTCCTTCCTTCTTTTGTTCATTTTTCCTTCCATTCATTTTGTTTCACATTATTGACTGAACTGTTTATTTTATTTTTTTATTTTTTTATTTTGTCCAATACACAATAATACACAATGAAGCTTATAGAGATATAATAGAGAAGATATAGGAGATATAGGAGAGACTATAGGACAGGGGACGGAAGGCACTCTAGTGCGCTTATGTACACCCCTTATTGACCTCTTAGGAATCTGGATAATCTAAGGTTAAAGTGTTGGGGGTTAGGGGATGACACTACATAGTCCGGTAATGAGTTCCATGCTTCAACAACTCGATTACTAAAGTCGTATTTTTTACAGTCAAGTTTGGAGCAGTTAATATTAAGCTTGAATCTGTTGTGTGTTTTTGTATTGTTGTGGTTGAAGCTGAAGTAGTCTTTGATAGGCAGGACATCGCAGCATATAATCTTGTGGGCAATACTTACATCATGTTTAAGGCATCGTAGTTCTAAGCTCTCAAGACCCAGGATTGCAAGTCTAGTTTCGTAGGATATTCTGTTTCGGGTAGAGGAGTGAAAGGCTCTTCTGGTGAAGTATCTTTGGACATTTTCAAGGGTGTTAATGTCAGAAATGTGGTATGGGTTCCAAACAGATGAACTGTATTCTAGGATGGGTCTGGCGAAAGTTTTGTAAGCTCTGGTAAGTAGTGTGAGATTTCCAGAGCAGAAGCTACGTAGAATTAGATTAAAAACTCTTGAAGCCTTCTTGGTGATGTTCTTGCAGTGGGCTTTGGCACTTAGATCTTTAGTTATTAGTATTCCAAGATCCTTGATCAAGTGGGGATTATCTGTGATAATTTGTTTATTCAGTTTGTATTTGAAGTTCTGATTCTTTAGGACAGAGCATTTGCTGGTTGAGATTTGGAGTTGCCATGTGTTGGACCAGTCATAAACTGAGTCTAGGTCTTTTTGTAGAATAGTTGTGTTATCAGTGGTGTTGAAGAGTTTTACATCATCTGCAAAAAGAATACAGTTGCTTGTGATGAGATCGCAAAGGTCATTGATGTAGAGAATGAAGAGCATTAATTATTCACTGAAAATCGTTCTCACATTTATTCTAGCTCTCACTCTATGTTTCCTTTTTTAAAAAAAATCCTGAAGTTGTTTTCTCTTAACTAGAGACCTCACTTGCACATCATAAAGTTTATGGTTTCATTCAATCAGGATGTTGATCTGGTCCTGCCACTGAGACACCTCTCTGTGAATTGTTGAATGATGTACAGTATCTGTTGACTATGCTTCTGCTCTTAGTTTAATAAGCTGAGTTTAATATTCTTAACAATCAAATACTTTCATCCTGATTATTGAATTGCTGGGGGTTATTAATGCATTTTCCTGTATTTTTGTCTTTTTTAAATCCCCTTCTTTTCCTGTTTCTTTTAAAAACTCTTGTTATTGTAAATTCCCCTTCACGGTTGGTATTGTTCAAGATTCACTCCTGGGTCATGTTCTCTTTATGCTTTATACCCTTCTTTAGAGTGACAATACTAGAGTTGAGTTTTTATATCATATCTATTCTGATCATACCTAAATGTACCCAAGTTTGATTCAGTGACACAGAATTCCAATGGGTCTTTTTTTATAACAGCAAATTTTATCCTGGATGATTGCCCATTATCTTGAGCTCAGACAAAACAGAGCTCTTAGTATTTTGCAAAAAACAAATTCCATCTGTCTCCAGTGCTATGACATTGCCTCCATATCAGTTGCCATGAATTTGTGCCTGCAGGTGGATAATAAATTGTCCTGCAGTCATTTGTTGCGCCTACTGTGAAGATCTGCCATTTTCAACTGTAGAACATTTGTTGTTATTTTTCAATTCTTGACACCTGATGCAGCAAAGCTTCTCATTCATGCCTTGATTACTGCAATGCCTTAGTGGAAGGCCTCCCTACCTACTCTTGCTTCAAATAACTGGATTCAAATTACTATAGTCTGGATTTTTGTAATCTCTTTTATCTTTCATGTGTCTATGCACTACATAATCTATACAAACTAAATTTTGGCTTTTGGCTTAATTGATCACTATTTCATTAGTGAGAAGGCACATACCAAAAGAATTGATTATTTGGCATCCTTGGCATTTTGGCTGTGACCACTTGTCTGACAGTACATTTAAGGTTGAGAGCCTTTCAAAATCTAGCCTCATAGCTAGATTTAGAATCAGTTTCTTACTCTGTGATTCATGGATGATTTTCTAGTTTTAATGGTGGCCTTAAAATGTTTTTGTTTGATGTGGAGAAAAAGATACAGTCAGAGGCATTTGGACTAGTTTTGACAATAGGCTTCTCAGAATTTCATGTTCTACCTTGGTTAATTTTCATCTAATTTAACTAGTTTAATTCATTGCAAATATTTTATTTATTTATTTATTTATTTATTTATTCATTCATTCATTCATTCATTCATTCATTTATTTATTTATTTATTTATTAGATTTGTATGCCACCCCTCTCCGTAGACTCGGGGAGGCTAACAACAGTAGTAAACAGCATATAGCAAATCTAATGTTTAAAATAATTAAAAACCCTTATTTAAAACCAAACATACACACAAACATACCATGCATACATTGTATAGGCCTAGGGGGAAAAGGGTAGTTCAGTTCCTCCAAGCCTGATGACAGAGGTGGGTTTTAAGGAGCTTATGAAAGGCAAGGAGGGTGGGGGCAATTCTGATCTCCAGTGGGAGCTGGTTCCAGGGGGTTGGGGCCGCCACAGAGAAGATTCTTCCCCTGGTTCCCGCTAGACGACATTGTTTAGTCGACGGGACCCGGAGAAGACCGACTCTGTGGGACCTAACCGGTCGCTGGGATTCATGCGGCAGAAGGCGGACCCAGATGTATTCTGGTCCGATGCCATGAAGGGCTCCCCAGGCATTGAATTATGGGTGTGGGCACTTGCATATGCATGATAGCATGTGCTCATACTCTCTCAGTAAATGAGGAAGAAAGGATCGCCATCACTGATTTATAGTATGTCAGTTTGTAATTTTTTAAAATTCTTCATTAATTAGTATTCTTTATTCTTAAGTGTAAGAATAATAAAAATAAGAATAGATATTCCTGTCCCAGGTCCTTGAAAAGCACTCAATGAAAGACAAAAATGCCAAATATCTTAATGGTTCTGTGCAATGAACCATAATAATGGTATTAAATTTCTAGTTAGACTTCTTTAGAAGTGAAATTAAAACTCCTTGAAATTAGTACTGTATTATGCTCTACATAGTTCTAAGACTCATTTCTGTGAATGTTTTCTAGGTTCTTGATGTCCTGTGCTCTCTTTGTCTCTGTAATGGTGTAGCAGTGCGCGCTAATCAGAACTTAATATGTGACAATCTTCTTCCTCGAAGAGATCTGCTCTTGCAAACACGACTGGTGAATGATGTGACAAGGTATCATTATATCTCAATCATACTTATTAAAATATTTAATCTCTATAGCAGGAATTGAGCAGAAAAATCAGTCACAACTAATATGGTGTATATGGATAGACAATGGTTCTTTGTCTGTTATATGTTTTTTTGTATCTGTGATTTTATCTGTGATTTTACTTATGCATTGCATCACATTCTCTGTTTGACTTGTCAGTATAATTGATTTTTTTTGGAGACAGAACACAGAATAGATGAATGTCCTAGAAGCAAAGTGTTATACTCATGAATTATAGAAGGATAATTTGGATATTGACTTTATCCTTATATGTTAGATAGTTTGAGAACAATGTTTGATCACTACTGTTGATATATTAACTATGGTTAGCATGATATTGAGGTATACATGCATATTTTTATTTATTTTTCAACTTTAGGGACTGCCTATCTCACTCCCAGAGTGAATCTGGGCAGTTTAGAGCTAAAGCATAAAAACAATGTAATAATATAATCAAATATATAAGTAAAATACGAGCTAATTAAAAAAACTAAAACAAAGATAGAAAAAGTTAAAAGGCAGAGGGGACATCTTCCAGATATTAACTATTTCCAAGGTTGAACCCCACTCTTGAAACTCCAAGAGGGTTGGGCAAGCCAAATTTTGAAAAGCCAAGAAAGTGGGGTTTTACCCTGGAGGGGAGAATATTCCGTAGGGTGGGGACAAGAGTAGAGAAAGCTCTCTTTCTGAACCCTGAAACTATGGTATATACAGTTAAACCTCGTCTTACGAACCTAATTGGTTCCAGGGGGAGGTTCATAAGACGAAAGGTTCGTAAGACGAAACATTGTTTCCCATAGGAAACAATGTAAAGTCAATTAATCCATGCAACCAAAAAAAAAAACCCGGCTGTCACCTTTTAAAACAGCCTCCCGAACGCGACCTCCCGAACGCCGAACGCCAAACCCGAACTTCCGGGTTTGGCGTTTGGGAGGCCGCCGAGAAGCCCCCAGGCTGTTTTAAAAGGTGCCAAACTTCCGGGTTCGGGGCTCGGGAGGTTGCTGGGAAGCCCCCCAGCCCGGCTGTCACCTTTTAAAACAGCCACGCGGCTTCCCAGCAGCTTCCCGAAGCCGAACGCCAAACCCGAACTTCCGCGTTCGGCATTTGGAGACTGCTGGGAAGCCCCGCGGCTGTTTTAAAAGGTGACAGCCGGGCTGGGGGGCTTCCCAGCAACCTCCCGAACCCCGAACCCGGAAGTTCGGCAAAAGTTCGGGGTTCGGGAGGTTGCTGGGAAGCCCCCCAGCCCGGCTGTCACTTTTTAAAACAGCCAGACGGCTCCCCAGCAGCTTCCTGAAGCCGAACGCCAAACCCGAACTTCTGCGTTCAGTGTTCAGAGACTGCTGGAAAGCTGCGTGGCTGTTTTAAAAGGTGACAGCCGGGCTGGGGGGCTTCCCAGCAACCTCCCGAACCGAACCCGGGGTTCAGAAAAATTTTGCCTCTTCTTACGAACTTTTTTCGAGTTGCGAACCGGCGTTCGGGAGGCTGCTGGGAAGCCCCGCTGCCCGGCTGTCACCTTTTAAAACAGCCGCGCGGCTTCCCAGCAGTCTCCGAACGCTGGTTCGTAACTTGAAAAAAGTTCGTAAGAAGAGGCAAAATTTTTCTGAACCCCTGGTTCGTATCACGAGTTGTTCGTAAGACGAGGGGTTCGTATCTTGAGGTACCACTGTATTTTACTGCAGTGTGTTTTATATGCTCTTCATTCTCTTCTTTTTTTAGCATAAGGCCAAACATATTTCTTGGAATTGCTGAGGGCTCAGCCCAGTATAAAAAATGGTACTTTGAACTCATCATTGATCAAGTGGAACCATTTTTGACAGCAGAACCTACACATTTGCGGGTTGGATGGGCCTCAACATCAGGCTATGCTCCTTATCCTGGAGGTGGGGAAGGATGGGGAGGAAACGGTGTTGGTGATGACCTGTACTCCTATGGCTTTGATGGACTTCATCTGTGGTCTGGTAAGATCTGATTTAAAATGTGAACTGCCGCAAATCATGTGAAGGCTTGCAAAATAGAATTGTTTTCTGTTTAAGAAATTTGTTTTGCCTCCTTGAAGAATCATTTTCTCTCTCTTAATTTTACAGTTCAAAATTGAATACTTATGAAGCAGAATTACACTTGACTGGAAATAAAGAAGGGGCAAAAAGAATTAATACTTCATCTATATTTGTTTTGTGGTTTTTTCAATTTGTTTGGTTTTATTGGAGAACTATAATGTCTATTTTGTTTAGGAGCTAATCCAATGAACAGTAATCATCCACAAACTCAGTTTAAATTATTGGGGATTGCACACTGAAAACTCATGTTTTGTTTAATCGAACAGAACATTGGAAACTCATAGCATTGACAATTAAGGAATGGAAAGATGAAAATGAGTTTTCTTTGCAGTTTGCACAAGATGCTGCCTGCCTGTGGAATTGAAAAATAATGCAATTGATGACTAAAAAGATGGACATGCAAATTTGCATTGAACAATAATAGACATTATCCTCATGCAACCATAGGATTTCTATGTTTTTCTTTAAAATGCTCATTTTTGTGTGCCAAGAATAGCAGTATAAAATTAAGTATATGCCATTTAAAAGATAATTGCCTCTGCCGTCAGGCATAGGGGAATTGAAACATCTCCCCCAGGCCTATACAATTCATGTATGGTATGTTTGTGTGTATGTCTGCTTTAATAACAGGTTTTTTTAATGTTTTTAAATTATTAGATTTGGCTTGAATTGTTCTATTGTTGTTGTGAGCCGGCCCGAGTATAAGGAGAGGGGTGGCATACAAATCTAATAAATAAATAAATAAGATAGATAGATAGATAGATAGATAGATAGATAGATAGATAGATAGATAGATAGATAGATAGATAAATTGTGTCCAGATCTGTAAGACTGTGTGTATGTGTCTATGCGTGCACACACGCACGCACGCACGCACACGCACACACACACACACACACACATACTTTTGTAAAGTGAAATACTATTCCAGTTTCTAAATATTTTTTAGTTTTTGTGAAACAATTTATTTAACATGAAAAAATATTTTAAATATCATAGAAATTTCACAGTTTCCCCCCAGCTTTTCTTAGATCATTTTCCCCTATGATTCTCTGCTTATTAGGTCGAATATCCAGAGCTGTTGCATCCGTGAATCAGCATTTATTAGCATCTGATGATGTGGTCAGCTGTTGCTTGGATTTAGGGGCACCCAGCATTTCTTTCCGTATTAATGGACAACCAGTGCAAGGAATGTTTGAAAACTTCAATACTGATGGATTTTTTTTCCCTGTGGTGAGCTTCTCAGCTGGTATCAAGTAAGGAAGATCCTGCTTTCATATCAACAATCCCAAACAATTCTATTGCATATTGTTTAGTGAGGTTAATGTAGTTTACAGTAACGATATCATTCATAATCAGAAAATCCAGTTGTTGTTTTTAAATCAGAATATGGAGAATGAGAATGTTGATACTGCCTATTTTTTGTTTCGTTTCTCCCAAATCTTATACTAAGTACTTAAGACACTTAAAACACATCTTAGTCGGCAGGCTTAGGGTCGTTGAGTGATGGTTCGACCATTGGTATGTATGAGTGAGGACTGTGTGCTGTTTATTGGGTAATTTTTTTACTCGTTCACGGTATTGGGGTATTTTAAATTTTTATCTTTTTTTACTGTTGTATTCCTCCCTGAGTCCACAAGGAGAAGGATGGTCTATAAATTCAATAAATAAAAAAATGAACCCATTATGAACTGTTGGGTTTTTTCACAATCTATGTGAAATTATTCACTCCCTCTTATATATCACTGGAGAACTGCTTGAAGATGATATTATTTTTCTTTGGTAGTGGTGACAAGAGTTCAAGTTCTCTTCTGACATACAAAGATTAAGCACACAATGATACACTGGTATGGTATATGATTTATTAATCTTACCTTTCCTATATTCTTCCCTTAACCCTGCTATTCTGTTCGAAAAAACTCCCTAATCTTATGTTCCCTGGTCTATTTGACCCGGACTGCAAATTGATCATTTTAGGTACTTATATTTGGTCTTTTTGAAAGCTTTTTTCACCTGGAAACAAGTTTGAACATTTCTGCACACAATGGAATGAAAATTGAACTGAAAGAATTAATCCTTATTGGTTTATTTTGCACATAAATGTGCCTACCCCCCCATTTTTGTGAATTTTTTTAAGGTTTATTGATAATTTTGCCTGCAAAATGCATTCTATTTTACTAAAGATGGTGTGGGATTGGTAGCTTGAACCTTTCTGAACATAATGATATGAAAATTGAACTGAAAAAAATGATCCTTATTGGTTTATTTTGCTCATAAATGGGCCCCCATGCTTATAGTCCAATAGGCTTATACTCGAGTATAAAACAATATGGTCTTATATTCAAAAATAAACCAATAAGAATCATTTTTTTCAGTTCATTTCTATTTTTCTTATGTTTAGGATTGTTCAATTTAGTATATCAAAACTTTTGGGTTTATTGATAATTTTGCCTGCAAAATGCATTCTATTTTACTAAAGTTGGTGTGGGATTGGTAGTTTGAACCTTTCTGAACATAATGATATGAAAATTGAACTGAAAAAAATGATCCTTATTGGTTTATTTTGCTCATAAATGGGCCCGCATGCTTATACTCAAATAGGCTTATACTCGAGTAGGCTTATACTCGAGTATAAAACAATATGGTCTTATATTCAAAAATAAACCAATAAGAACCATTTTTTTCAGTTCATTTATATTTTTCTTATGTTCAGGATTGTTCAATTTAGTATATCAAACCTTTTGGGGGAAAATTCCTTAGGGATTTGTGGCCTTAAAAAAAATAAATTGACACGAAATTCAGAAAGGATGGGGGGAGGGGCTTTTTGATCAAAATAAAAATATAAGTCTCAATTTTTCCAGTTCAATTTTCATATCATTATGTTCATAAATGTTCAAACTAGTTTTCCAGTTGAAAAAGTTTTCAAAAAGATCAAATTCAAGTACCTAAAAAAAAATATTTTTGGTCCGGTCATATACGAACAGAAACAGACTCGAAGTGATGATTTTTTTTTGCCCAGAAAACAATTAGCCACCACCCCAAAAATATTTTTTTGATGATCAGCATTGTTAAATTGAGTAAATGAATGCCTAAGATTTTAAAGAATATTTCGGATTTGGAGCATAAAAAAATAAAAAGTGAAAATGGTTGCAAGCAGTCGAGGGGGGGGCTTATTTCTGATGTTAAAAAACCAGTAAGAATCATTTTTTTCAGTTCCTTTATATTTTTCTTATATTCAGAAATGTTCAAGCTACCAATCCCACACCAACTTCAGTAAAATAGAATGCATTTTGCAAGCAAAGCTATCCATAAATTGAAAAAACTTTCACAAAAATGGGGGGGCATGCATTATAGCAGCAAAATAAACCAATAAGATTTACTTTTTTCATTTCAATTTTCATATCATTGTGTGCAGAAATGTTCAGACTACTTTCCAAGTGAAAAAAGCTTTCAAAAAGACCAAACATAAGCACTGCAAATGAAGAGTTTTCGGTCCGGGTCAGGGTGACACGGGAACAGAAGAAGTGTAACTTTTTTTGCCCAGCAAAAACTAAGCCCCCCACCCCCCAAAAAAAAATTCTCATAGAGAGAACCCCTGAAATGATGAAAAGTCATGAAATTTCAAGTTTCAGATATGCAGGGAAAATTTTTTACAGGGACTCAAACTTGGCTTCGGGTCACATACGACCCGAACAGAACAGCAGGGTAAGCAACCAGATTTCCTATTGCAGTAGTCCCTCGCTATACCGCGCTTTACCTACTGCGGCTTCACTTCATCGCGGGTTTCTGAGGAAGTCGATCGGCAGATTTAAACAGCCCGCCGAACTCGATCAGCAGGTTTTTAAAAAAAAATAATCTAAAATTGTAAATACTGTATTTAAATACTGTATCTAAAATAAATACTGTGTGGGAAGGGTTTATAAACACTTAAAACAATGAAAACTTACCAAACAATTACAATATAAATACTTAAATAAGTACTATCAGTCGATAAATTCCCCATCGCGGATTTCATCTATTGCAGCCAGGTCTGGAACATAACACCAGCGATAGGTGAGGAACTACTGTATACAGCAATATGCTACAATAACAGTAATTGAAAACTATACTGGATTGGTTCTTCCTATTTTATTTTCTATGTCATGCTATATTCAGAGTCTTGACATTCTTTATGATGGTATGAGACAGTAGTTTTCCAGATATTGCTGGATGGCAGCTCCACTAATCCAACGGAGGGAAGCTGAGAGTTCTACTTCGATAAGAGCTGGTGAGCTGGTGAGGTTCCATTTTAAAAATATTTCCTATCCTTTACACTTCCCAATATAGTTTCCTGTAGCCAGTACACTAGTATACAATGGCCAATTTCACAAAATGGATATTCAAGCATTTTTGGTAGCTTTAGGGGCAGGCTTTTACAAAAGTAAACTTTGGTAACCTGCTCAGCCCAGGAAATGCCTCTTAGATATCATGCTAAGATCCATGGTGGTGCAGTGGTTAGAATGCAATATTGCAGTCAACGAAGCAGTGGAAGTGATATGCCGGTGCCTGGAGGCTGTTGGGGTCTGGATGGGAGTCAACAGACTCAAACTCAACCCAGATAAGACGGAGTGGCTAAGGGTTCTGCCTCCCAAGGACAATTCCATCTGTTCGTCCATAACCCTGGGGGGGGAATTATTGACCCCCTCAGAGAGGGTCCGCAACTTGGGCATCCTCCTTGATCCGCAGCTCACATTAGAGAAACATCTTTCAGCTGTGGCGAGGGGGGCGTTTTCCCAGGTTCGCCTGGTGCACCAGTTGCGGCCTTATCTGGACCGGGACTCACTGCTCATGCCCTCATCGCCTCGAGGTTCGACTACTGTAATGCTCTCTAAATGGGGCTATCTTTGAAAAGTGTTTGGAAACTTCAGATCGTGCAGAATGAAGCTGCGAGAGCAATCATGGGCTTCCCAAGGTATGCCCATGTTACACCAACACTCCGCAGTCTGCATTGGTTGCCGATCAATTTCCGGTCACAATTCAAAGTGTTGGTTATGACCTATAAAGCCCTTCATGGCACCGGACCAGAATATCTCCGGGACCGCCTTCTGCCGCACGAATTCCACCGACCGGTTAGGTCCCACAGAGTTGGCCTTTTCCGGGTCCCGTCGACTAAGCAATGTCATTTGGCGGGATCCAGGAGAAGACCCTTCTCTGTGGCGGCCCCCGCCCTCTGGAACCAGCTCCCCCCAGATATCAGAGTTGCCCCCACCCTCCTTGCCTTTCGCAAGCTCCTTAAAACCTACCTCTGTCGTCAGGCATGGGGGAATTGAAATTTCCCTTCCCCCTAGGCTTATAGAATTTATACATGGTATGCTTGTATGTATGAGTGGTTTTTTAAATTGGGGGTTTTTAGATTGTTTTTAATATTAGATTTGTTTACATTGTCTTTTTATATTGTTGTTAGCCGCCCCGAGTCTTCGGAGAGGGGCGGCATACAAATCTAATTAATAATAATAATAATAATTCTGCTGACTGCCAACTGATAGTAGTTCAGCAATTCTAGTTTCACCATGTTCATGGTTGACTCAGCCTTCCATTCTTCCGAAGTTGGTAAAATGAGGGTCTGGATTGTTGGGGGCAATATACTGACTCTGCTAACTGCTTAGAGAAGGCTGTAAAGCACTGTGAAGAGTATATAAATCTAAGTGCTATTTTTATTCTCTTCAAACTATGTGGCTTCTTAAAGAGATAGCAATGTAGTCTAAGATACATTTTTTAAATTTCATCTCATGGTTTCTCACCAGACATGTTTATTACATCATTCGATAGAGAATGCAAATAATAGACTTTTTGCTCCTTAGAAAAACTGAGTTCAAAAGCAAATGTTTGCAGAAGAAATAAGGTTTAGGATAAACTGAATTGGGGGAAAAGGTGATTTGGTTGGTGCATAGGTGTCCATGATGAGGAAAAGCAAAGTCCAGCTGCCTTATAAAAAATCACTTTTGGGACACTGTTTATGTCACACTTGTTGGCAATAAGTGGGATACTGTCCATTTCCTGGGATTGAATGGCAACAGTAACATAATCCCAGAATGGGATTCTACGGGCTTTAACAAGTTCATTAGAACCAGTTGTTAACTTTTTAAGCAGAACTGGTTGTTAGAAGAAATCCCCCCCCCCCTTTACAGGATTAATTCTGTAAGGAACTACAACATTCTGGTGTTATTTCTATAGCTTAATCTTTACTGCCCTATTTACAGAAGCTACCTCTCCATTAAACCTTATTACAGTCTTGACAGTACCCCTGAATATACTGTCTATGGGGTTTTGTCTTCTTCTTTGCTTGACTTTTTTAAAGGGAATAGGATTGTTTTAAGCTTTTTACACTGCTGTTGAGAGGAAATACTCCCCTGTTGGAGTTCTTCCAGCACAGAGCTGCTGGAAAGAAGCCTTTAATGACAAGGAACCAAGATGAGTGAGATTTAGCAAGGCTTCTTGGCAAGCTAGAAAGATTGGCATTCAAACATGACTTTTGGTATAAAACTGCTTTTTGGTGAAGTTTAATTCTGTACTTGGTGATGTTTAAGCCTGTGTTTATTGATGGGATAAATCCCCCTATTCAGCTTTGTTTGGAAAGAAAAATGTTAATCTCTGTTCCTGAAAAGAAGCAGCTTCAAAAATCTGGCTAGTTCTTTTGTCTGTTTGTTCTGGTAATTGGTTTAGCAAGCAACAGCTACTATGTTTGCTTCTTTGCTTTATTCTAGTTAGGCTTATCCCAAGTGCTTTTTCTATCTAGAGAGGGAAGTCTTTCACTGCTGTAGTGGATCTGTCCTTTTGGGATGTACTTCCAAGAGGCAGGATGCAAGCTTGGCATTGATTTTTTTTACTGCCATTCTGGGGGGCATGCAATCTTTCCTTAAATCTGGATGATTTCCTTAGGATATTTTATGAAGTGAGTGAGACCAGCTGGTACCTTTAAGTGGTGCAAATGGATCTAAGGATTGCTTCTCCTGGATTTTATTTATTTATTTATTTATTTTGTCCAATACACAATGAGGGTTTTAGTGGGTATATATCTATACACACATAGTAAAATACATGATAAAGGTTATAGAGGAGATACTCATAGTAAAATATATCTAAGAAAGAATAGAAAAGAAGATATAGGAATATAACATATCAATGAAAGAATAGAAGAAGAGATATAGGAATAGAAGAAAGATATAGGAGATATAGGAGAGCAATAGGACAGAGGACGGAAGGCACACTAGTACACTTGTACTCGTCCCTTACTGACCTCTTAGGAATCTGAAGAGGTCAACCATGGATAATCTTTGAGGGTTTTTTAAATTTTTGCTTTTCATAAAAGGGACCTGCAAAAGCCGGAGCTCTCTGGCTTTCCTTGGGGCTACCACGACTGAAGCAAGGCTGCTGCCAGCACCACCATGCCCGCCCCATTCTTCAGCCTCCAGCCCCGTTCTCCTGGCTCTTGGTTTGGGAGGCGAAGGGCACTCCGAGCGAAGTGGCAGGTGCTGCCTCTCCCAGGCTGAGGTCCACCCGTCTTAAAAGTTGCCCAAAGCTGAGAACCCCTGCATTCAAACTTAAGAAATCACCACTCACAAGATGCTGCCAACCTGGCCAGTTTTAGAAGGGGGGTTACATAACTTCGTCAAAGCGGTATCAGACACAACTCATGTCCGTGAGAGGATAGCTTGCTTCCTTAGTCGTCCCTTCCAGTTTCATTGTGTGATCTCTGCCCTCCTTGCTCACTTGCAAATAACGGGCATGTTGCCTCAAGCTGTTGCAGGCACCTGCGTGGAAACCAAAGCAGGCACCATCGGGGGGTTATAACATGCATGCGTGCTGCCAACGCTTCTCTCCCTCTCCCCCTCACCACCGCCTCCGCCTCCTCCTCCTCCTTGGCCATCGCGAAGCTAACATTCCTCCCGCATAGAGATTTTAGACTACCCTTCTCCTCATTGGCCACTTTCCTCCCATTACATGCATCTAAGTCCACACACACCCTCGGGTTTCATTCTCTTTCGGAGGCAATGGGTACCAGGACCTTTGCGTCCCTTCCTATCTCTCCCTCTCTCACACGTGCACCCTCGTTTCTTTCACTCAGTTCCTTCAGCTCGGATTACCGGTACTTCTTCCTCTATCGGCCAAAGGCTTTTGGGTACACGGGGAAGAAGAGAGAGAGCGCGTCTGTGCACGCCCTTTCTCACCCTCCCCCGCCCTGCCGGCGTTTCTTTCAATGTCTCACCTCGGTTCCAGTTCTTCAGGTGGCTCCATTTTCGAAGCACCAGTGGATTCCTGCTTCCGTCTTCTCGCCACCCCCCCCACCTTCCTGATTTCCCATTGCCTTTTTCCACTCTCACGCACCGCCTCCCCGCTTCTCCATTGGAGCAGTCGGCTGGCACCTTTGGGAGGTGTCTTTGCTTGAGCCGGGGAAAGGAGGCACCTGCCCCACCCCTCCCACAGCCGCTTCACTTGGAGCGCCCTTTGCCAACTGCTTTGGGAGTGCCTTTGTATGTGTGTCCTGTGTACTCCCAGCAGCCAATACAAGAGGCAGGAGAATGGGGCTGGTGGGCAGGAAGCGGGCATGATGGTGCCAGCAGCAGCCTTGCTTCAGTCGCAGTAGCCCGAGGGAAGCCAGAGAGCTCCAGCCTTTGCAGGTACCTTTTATGAAAAGCAAAAATTTAAAAAACTCTAGAATTTGCCTCAAAGGCAGCGCCTTGGCTCTGGCATCGTCCCTTTGCACCGGCCTTCTTTCCTAATTGGAAGTTGGAACCACGAAGGGTGGAAAACTGCAACCTCAACCGCCCGATCCACCAATGCATGCCAGGCTCCCGTGGGGCGCCATCTTGTGGTGACTCGTCAGTGACCCAAGTATAAGCTGAGGTCGGAGTTTTCAGCACATTTTTGGTGCTAAAAAAACTCGGCTTATACTTGATATTTCATTTCTCAATATTGTCTGAAATAACCTCCATGCCAAAATTTCTAGTACTATTTTCAAAGTCAGATTTACTCTGGTAAGAATATTCACTAAGGAGTTATTTTAAGCAATTGACTTCCAATATAAAGAATGCATTCCTAAAACCTTTACTGGAATAATATTATTATGATCTCCAGAGAAATAGTTGTTCTTTGTCTACGATGCAGCAAAATGACACCTTAAAGATTAATATATTTATTAGCGTATAAGCTTCTGTAGCTTATATGTTTATTCATATGATATTGTATTATATAAAATAGATGGCTTAATAAAGAGTTTTTTTCTATCAACATGCCACAGAATCATCCATTATTGTTTTTTCTAATAATAAACAGAGTAAAATAAACCCAATCATAGTTTAATCTTCGAAGCAGGCCTTTGATGTATGATTTCACACTTTCAGCAGAAATTGTAAATAGATTTGCAATTATGTGACTGAAATTAATGGAAAGTACATGTTAATTAAATTAGAACTTAAACTTGTAAATACTTGCTTAACCACGGCAGATAGAATATGACTCCATATTGGAGATTGGCAGAGTAGAAAAAGAGGTTTGGAAGATATCTCCAAAGAATCTTAATGCTATTCAGTCATTAGTGTTTTTTCAGTGGCATTTTGCTTTCTATTGACCTATTTACCATACATAAAATTACAGTGTTGGGAAGGTAGAGGTTTGTGTTTCTGGAAAATCATTTAAGTTTAGATAGATAAATGCACTGTGTGGTGAAAAATAGAGTGAAAGAATCCAGCAGATACATCAATCTCACCTGCTCAAAGAAAATATAACAGTTTAGATGTGTTGACATGAAAAGTCAACATCTTGGAGATAAATGCCTTCTGTCTTTTATAATTGAACAGGTGGTGTGTTAAATAGTGATGCTGGAAGGCTCCTCTATCTAAGACTCAATGTAGTGTTGCAGGAATATATATATATATATCTGGCATGGAATAGCCTCTAGAAATATCTTCACATCTGCTCAGGCAGTTAGCAAACAAACCTAATAAGATTTGTTGAAGTGAGTGTTCTGATCATTTGTGTCATTTCTAGTAGTAAACATATACTTTTTGTTAAACATTATTATAAATATTTGCATAATTGTACCTTGAAGTCTTGGGCTTTTCTAATGAACTCATAGTTTACAAGATAATATTAGTTTCAATATATATTTATTTTATGTTATTTACTTTGTGTATGAATAACAGAGTAAATATGTTTATTATGGAAATCATAATATATTTTAATTTTCTGGAAATCTCATGATAAATAATATTATTTTAAAAGGTTACCATATCAGAAACAACATAATTTTCTGAGTATCTAATTCTGATGTACAGTGTTCCCTCGATTTTCATGGGTTCAAACTTTGCAAAAAGTCTATACCACGGTTTTTCAAAAATATTAATTAAAAAATATTTTGCGGGAGTTTTCCCTATACCACGGTTTTTCCCACCCGATGACATCATATGTCATCGCCAAACTTTTGTCCGCCTTTAATAAATATTTTTTTTAATAAACTTTAATAAATAAACATGGTGAGTAATAATCTAAATGGTTGCTAAGGGAATGGGAAATTGTAATTTAGGGGTTTAAAGTGTTAAGGGAAGGCTTGTGATACTGTTCATAGCCAAAAATAGTGTATTTACTTCCGCATCTCTACTTCGCGGAAATTCGACTTTCAAGGGCGGTCTCGGAACGCATCCCCCGCGAAAATCGAGGGAACACTGTATATTTTAACATTACTAAAGTCTTTACTTTTTTTACTCAAAGAAAGTACCCCACAAATTTTATGTTTACTACTCTACTATTTTTACAAAGAATGTGTGGCACCTTACATAGTAATTAATTCCATAAGATGTTCCAGAGCTCAGTATACTTTAGCAGACCTGTGAAATGAAATTCTGAGAAGGGGGTCCGTGTGTTAATAAAATTTGTCATGCCTTGAATGCAAAGGATGATTCTTGAGATCATATTTTATGTTAAATTCGTCATGGGTGAAACATATTGAATATCTAAATACAAAGCAGAAGAAAGCTTAATCTTGAATACACTTCTACCTTATCTCTATTCAGATTATCAACCTTGATAGACTAAATAAACTAGACTTACAATCCTGGGTCTAGAAAGCTTAGAACTATGTCACCTAAAACATGATCTAAGCATAGCCCATAAAATCATATGCTACTTCCTGCCAACGACTACTTTAGCTTCAACCTCAACAACACATGAGCACACAACAGATTCAAACTTAATGTAAACCGCTCCAAACTCGACTGCAAAAAGTACGACTTTAGTAATTGAGTGGTCAAAGCATGGAACTCACTACCAGACTCTGTAGTGTCATCTCCTAAATCCCAAAATTTTACCCTTAGACTGTCCATTGTTGACCTCTCCAGATTCCTAAGAGGTCAGTAAGGGGCATGCATAAGTGCACCAGTGTGCCTTCCGTCCCTGTCCTATTGTCTCTTTATGTTTTAGAAGCATCATGTATATGAATACAATCATTTCTAACATTTTTGCAATCTTTTATTCATATATATAATATGATTATATCTCCACATACCTACATTATGTACTAGACCAAACAAATAAATAAATAAATGAGAATGTCTGAAATTTTATTTTATTTATTTTTATTTGTCAAGCAAGTATAGTATTATAGTACACATTAACATAACATAACATAAGTAGAACATAGTAATAGAAAGAATAATAAGACAGTAGGACAGGGACATTAGGCACATAAGTGCACTTATGCATGCCCCTTACAGACCTCTTAGAAAAGGGGAGAGGTCCATTGTAGATAATGTAAGGTTGAAGATTTTGGGGTTGGGGGAAGCAACAACAGAGTCAGGCGGTGACCACTCTTTTTCTGAAATCGCATTTTCTGCAGTCAAGTTTGGAGCGATTTACATTCAGTTTGTATCTATTACGTGCTCTTGTGTTGTTGTTGTTAAAGGTGAAGTAGTCACTGACAGGGAGTACATTATGATGTATGATTTTATGAACAACAGTTAAATCAGTTTGGAGAGGATGTAGTTGTAAATTTTCTAGATTTAGTATTTGAAGTCTGGAGGAGTAAGGTAATTTGTTATGTGAGGAGGAGTGAAGGACTCTTCTTGTGAAGTATTTCTGGACTCCTTCGATTGTATTAATGTCTGTTATGCAGTGTGGATTCCAATAAATGTAGTGAAGATTAGTCAAGAAAACCATTGACTAGTCAAAAATCACATTCTTGATGAGATGAAGACTTCATGATGAACTTCCATTTGACAACATTAAAAGCCAGAGAGGAAGATTTTCTAAGTTTCTGATAGTCTTGATAGTGCCCCCAGCTTTGCTACACACATTTCTATCCTTCCAAGAATCTATATGGGATTCTTCTGAATACTTTTTCTTGACTCCTATTTGGATAAGCTGGTATCTGGGCATTTCAAAAACTTCTGGTTCTCTCCTTCTAGCCTGCCTGGTCTGATGAGGCTCTAAATGCTGCCTTGACCAATGACAACTCTCACTTTATCATAAACTGATGGGATTCCATGGTATTTCATAAAGCTCTTAAAACCTATCTCTGCCGGCGGGCATGGGGGGCCGTGAGTAATGATATTGTCTCCGGCCAATACTATGTGTGATTGAATTGGATGAATGTGTATGACTGTATACGGGGGTTTTAATACTTTTTAGTAATTTGTATAGTTCTTTTATAGTAATTTAGATTTCTTTACATATTATTGCATTTATAATGTTGTACATCGCCCTGAGTCACCTCGAGAAGGGCGGCATAGAAATCTAATAAATAAATAAATAAACTATTCAAGGTTTCAACATTACAGTCTCCAGATTTTGCTTTTTTCTGATTGTCTATGTGTCTTCATCTTAGCAACAACTTCTTACCTTACTCTCACACTTCATATTGGTTGTGGCTTGCAGTACTTATGCTATGAAGGCAAACATAAAAATTTATGTACACAGATTATTTTAGCCATATGCTGAGTAAGGCAAGTAATTTTCCCAAATAATTTCCCCCAGGGTGAGATCAGATTAGGATGAAAAGATTGAGATTGGATCAAGCAAATATGGCTGTAGTGCCAGAAGAGAAACAGCTGTAGAAAATCATGAAAAATAAGGAACTGTGAAGCAGAAGGACTGTGGCAAAAGAAGCAAAGACAGTAGCAATACTAATAAGTACATTGAGTGCAGTCCAAAACATCTGGAGCATCCCTTGAACATCATTGTGATTGACAAAATCACCATCAATCAATTGCAAAATGTAGCTTTGCTTCAAACAACTTACATTCTGCAACAATACCTTATGACCTGGGATTGACAAATGTTGTTGTTTATGGTGTTAAACATTAAATCCCAGATCATTAGGAAAGACTCAAAGATGGATAAAAATGCCAAATACAGTATAAATTTCTGGCTCACTGTGCAGCCAACTGCAACAATAACAACTTAGAAAATTATTAAAATAACTTAGAAAAAATCTTATAAATCTGTACATTGACAACATTTCCAGATGTTAAAATGTTATCGCAGAGTGTCAGCTGTTCCAAGTAAAGGAAATTAAAAAGAAATGTAAAATAATAAAGTGTACCTTTTTGCTTATTTTCTATAATTAAATGGCTTGCAAATGAATTTTTGAGATAAAAGGGAATTTTTTAAAAATTACTTGAGGGTTGTGGCTTGTGATAATTCTTTTAAAAATTATAAATTTATCCTTTAACTATTATAATTCTTTTTTTGTTTGCATTTCTTTTTCTTTAGAGTGCGTTTTTTACTGGGTGGCCGCCATGGAGAGTTTAAGTTTTTACCTCCTACCAGCTATGCACCTTGCTTTGAAGCTTTGCTTACAAAAGAAAAAATGAAATTGGAACCAGTAAAAGAATATAAGAGGGATTCTGAAGGAATTAGAGATTTGCTTGGTACTACTCAGTTTCTTTCCCAGGCTAATTTTATTCCTTGTCCAATTGATACCAACCAGGTAAGTTTAATTAAAATATCATAACACATATAATGACTGAACATGTAATTTATCAGAGGATCTTTATTTAGTAATAAACCACTTTTAGATTTTATTATGCTATGTGATCATTAATTGGAAAATATGGAGTGCATTGCTGAAATATTTTATCTTGATAAAAATTTATATATTTTCTTCATAGATTGTTTTGCCTTTCCATCTTGAAAAGATTAGAGACAAGCTTGCTGAAAATATTCATGAACTCTGGGGAATGAATAAAATAGAACTTGGTTGGACCTATGGCAAGGTATAATTATGAAGAATTCTTTGTGAGAAAATCACTCATAGTTTTATTCAATTACAGATAACAGATATATTATTGACAGGATAATAGTGAAAGTTACTTTTTAATGATAAAGTTAAAAACAGAAGAAATTGTGGCATGGGCAAAAAACTTTATTCTTCTTCCTTTCCCAAATACAAAACTAAAGGGTTATATTAAAAAAATTCAGCTTAGAGAAAATTAAAATAATAATAGATTTTCTTGAAACAAGACAATTCTAATTTCTTTGTACTAAGCTTTAGAGCAATGATGGCAAACCTTTTTTTGCTCGGATGCCAAAAAGGTGCATGTGTGCATTATAGTGTACACGTGCATGCCAACACCCATAATACAATGCCCTCCCCTCACATAAGTGCGCACAATCCCACTCTGCGCTTCCCCCTCCTCCTGTGCTGCACACAGGCCTCACTGAAGTTACTGGACTTCTAGTTTGTCTGTTGGGGCAGTTTTCATCCTCCCAGGGTTTCAAAAGCCACCAGAGCCCGTGGATGCAAAAAAATGGCCTACTAGAAGTTCAGAAACAAATTTCCAGTAGGCACGTTTTTGCCATCCACAAGCTCCGGAGGCTTTTCTGAAGCCTGGCGAGAGTGAAAAGAGCATATCCCACACCCTCTGAAAGATCGAACATCAGCTGGCCAGCGGTGACATAGGGAAATGCCTCACATGGCCTCAGATATGGGTTCTAGACCCGTGATGGCGATCTAGGTGGCACAGGTGGTACACGTGCCATAGGTACCTATAGAACCTCCTTCAACAGATCTGTAGAATAAGAAATAGTAAATAACTAAGGGAAAAATGTGGTCATGCAGATATTTCACTTCATCGCATAGTAATATCAATAATCTTTGGAGTATGAGACCATAATTTATTGTTAAACCATAATAAAAGTCTGTAAATTCCAGACAGGCCATAAGTGTAGTTTTCAAGGTCTGCATAGAGCAGTGATGGCGAACCTATGGCAGGGTTCCACAGGTGGCACGTGGAGCCATATCTGCTGGCATGTGAGTCGTTGCCCTTGCTCAGCTCCATCGTGCATGTGTGTGCTGGCCAACTGATTTTTGGCTCACACAGAGGCTCTGGGAGGGTATTTTTGGTTTCCAGAGAGCTTCCCAGGGGATGGGGGAGGGCGCTTTTATCCTTCCCCAGCTCCAGGTAAGCCTTTGGAGCCTGGGAAAGACAAAACGCGAGCCCACTGGGCCCACCAAAAGTTGGGAAAGAGGATGTTTCCGGCCTCCAGAGGGCTCCAGGGAGTGGAAAAAACTGTTTTGGCCCTCTCCAGGCATTGAATTATGAATGTGGGCACTCGTGTAAGTCTTCCGAGAGGGGCGGCATACAAATCTAATAAACTATAACTATAACTATGTGCGATAGCGCGCACACATGTTCTTTTGGCACCTGAGGGAAAAAAGGTTCGCCATCACTGGCATAGAGTTTTGGGAGGTGGCTCTGGAACCACATGCGTTATATTCAATAGGGTAAATAGTCCTACATGGGAGATTACTTGAGTATTCCAAAACTAATGACTAGGTTTTGGGAAATTAAAGCATCAGTAGAATGGCATAAGACTGATATGAAAATTGACTGGGTGCATTCTCCATGAGTTGACTTCAAAGTAAACGCATCTTGTATCTTCTTTGCAGGCAGAGGAACTTCATACCATTTTTATTTTCCCTGCTTCGTGATTTTAGTTAAAGCAAACCTATAATTTCCATTCCAAGATGACATTTACTAATTTGCAGTCTCATGTTTGCTTATTGGCAGTCCTGAGGAATATTTTACAAAACAAAAAGTTGGAGCTTTAATAGCTGGGAAGGAAAAGTACCCACTATGACAGAATAATAAATAAGGCTAGTTTATAGCTTATGGATTGCTAGAGCCATAAAATAGGTTTACTTGGCAACTTAGATGCCTGATAAAAAACTTCAGATCCACAACTTTTGCTGAGGTCACACAAGTTATCCTTTTGTGAATTGGGCAAAATTTTGGTCTTGTTGTTGCGGCCTTCTTTTCCTGATTTAATTAAGTGCCAATTAAGTGACTGCATAGAAATTTTTTCTCAATGATCATTTCCTAATGCATACTAATATTATTTTTAATTTTCAACCACCCCTCATTTTCATCACTTCAAATAGGGTTCACTATATCCATTTCTAACAAAGGGATATCCCTCACAACCACTTTTGCCTAATTATTGCTGAGCTCATGTTATCTGCACAGGCAACATAAAATGAATGAATGAATGAATAGACAGACAAGCAAACAAACAAATAGATAGATAAATAGATAAATAAATTCCTTCTCCCTCGAAGTGTCCATTCTCCCTCGAAGTGTCCATACTCCTTCCTAGGATTTCAAAGGTTCACACTTAGACAAGTGTATCAAAGTTGCTTTATATGATTTTATGTCAAAAGAAATACAGAAGATTATGAGGAATCAAGGTTTAATTCTACAAGACATCAGCTTTATCTAGACTACAATAAGTCATAAGAATGCTCAACTATAATTTCGTGTTGCAGGTAAACATTTTCACAGTATGTCCAACTGTCCATCTCTTTTTGAACAACAGCTGGGTAATGTAGGTCACAATCCCAGAATTTTCTCCGACACATGGGAGATTTGTCCATAACTTGTAGAATAAATTTCTAGATGAGTTTTCCATTGGCCATGCTGACACGAGGGGATAATAATCCTGTTTTAGAGACATCTAATTGAGGAAAGCTGTTCTACTTTAAAACTCTGATGGATGACTATGGTATATTTGCAGAAAAAGGTTCTATTTTTTGTTGAGCAGAAGTTGCTCTAAGGCAGTGATTTTCAACCTTTTTTGAGCTGCGGCACATTTTATACATATACAAAATCATGGGGCACATTGACCGGGGGGGAGTGGGGGGGCTAAAAAAAGTTTGGACAATTTTTTTAATCTCTCTCTCTCTTCCTCCCTTTCGCTCTATTTCTCTCCCTCTTTCTCTCTCTTCCTTCCTTCCCCTCTCTGTCCACACCTCTTTCTTTCTCTCTTCCTTCCTCTCTTTTTTGCTCTCTTTCTATCTCTCCCTCCTTCTCTGCCTCTCTTTCTCTTGCTTTCTCTCTTTCTCTTTCTCTCTTTCTTTCTTTCTCTCTCTCTCTCTCTTTCTCTCTTGCTTTCTTTCTCTCTCTCTTGCTTTCTTTCTCTCTTGCTTTCTCTCTCTTTCTCTCTTGCTTTCTTTCTCTCTCTCTCTCTTTCTCTCTTGCCTTCTCTCTCTTGCTTTCTTTCTCTCTCTCTCTCTTGCTTTCTTTCTCTCTCTCTCTTTCTCTCTCTTGCTGAGCTTCGCGGCACACCTGACCATGTCTCACGGCACACTAGTGTGCCACGGCACACTGGTTGAAAAACACTGCTCTAAGGCAATGGTTCCCAACATGGGGCCCAAGCCCCACAGGGGGTCAATTTGATTCTTAATGGGGGCAACTGGAACCTTGTTTAAGCCAAGTTAATGGCCCTTCGGGCTTCCTCTGTGCGAGTAGGAGTTCACTTTTTGAATAGTAAAAATTATATGTCATGGGTAATGGGCATCATGATTTTAGAGATGCTTAGGTGGAGCATGGCCAGAAAGTGGTTGGGTACCACTGCTCTAAAGTTACTTATAGTCTCTTTCATATGTTGTAGATACGAGATGATAATAAAAGGCAGCATCCTTGTCTGGTGGAATTTTCAAAATTGCCTGAAACAGAGAAGAATTATAATCTGCAAATGTCAACAGAAACTTTAAAGTGAGTCACAAAACAGAAGGAAACCTATTCTGTAAGGTCTATGGAAATTTTCATTCATCCAGGACATGGTTGTCCCAAAAGTGCTTTTTCAAGAGACATCAAGACTTTATTCTATAAACTTTAATTCCATAAAAAAGTATTCTGTTTAGTTACTTTTTATGGGCTGTCTCCAGACTTAGCCATTGATAGCAATTTATTTGCCCTGACAAATTCATCTTTCTGATTTCAACTGATCTAGATTTATCAGAAAGAATCTGGAAATTGCACTTAAGAAATGGACCAGAAGGGCACCTGCATACAAGACAATAGTGGAGGAATGTTTATTACATAGGGCAGGCTCTGAACTATTCATTTTTTATATAAGAGACTACGAAGAAGTACTGAGGCTGTAGGCTAGGCAGGAAAGTTGAAAGTATCCTGGAAAAGTACTATGGTGAACTCTTCTGGTACTCTTGCTAAAGCACAGCATGGATTTGTCCATGACGTCACTATGGTATGTCTATGGAATTGACAACCTGAAGGAACCTTAACAAATAATCAATACATTTATTCCCCATTAGCATTTTTCAAGAGAACAATTAATTTTTGAAATGGTAAATTTCATTTTTTGTTAAGTATTTTTTACCCTTTTTCTGATCTTAAGGGTTTTTTTTTTTACATAAGATAATATATTATCTGATAAATATTTCCATTCCATCCACAATTAAACCTGCTTGTTCATTTCCCTACAAGTATTTATCAACTCCAAAATCACATCATTTTCCTTCAGATATATTACATTCTTCTCCTTCCTGCTAGTTTGCCAGAGAGAGAACATATCTATCTCTTTTTTCATTCCTATTATAATTTCATGTGCTCCTCATATTCAAAATTACAATCTTACACATTTTGTGGTCATCAAGATCTATTAATATTGACCTCTACCATCCATTATAACGTGATCGAAAAGAGTTTGTTATAATGCTTTTTAATAAGATACAGAAGGTATACAGTAAATAGAATAGAATAGAATAGAACAGAACAGAATAGAATTTTATTGGCCAAGTGTGATTAGGCACACAAGGAATTTGTCTTGATGCATATGCTCTCAGCGTACATAAAAGAAAAAGATACATTTGTCAAGAATCATGAGGTACAACACTTAATGATTGTCATAGGGGTCAAATAAGCAATGAAGAAACAATCAATATTAATAAAAATCTTAGGACACAAGCAACAAGTTACAGTCATACAGTCCTAAGTGGGAATAAAAGGATGACAGGAATGAGGAGAAAAACTAGTAGAAATAGAAGTGCAGATTTAATAAAAAGTCTGACAGTGTTGAGGGAATTATTTGTTTAGTAGACTGATGGCGTTCGGGAAAAAAGTTGTCTTGGTGTGCAGTGCTCTGTAGCAACATTTTGAGGGTAGGAGTTGAAACAGTTTGTGTCCAGGATGCGAGGGCTCAGTAAATATTTTCCCCGCCCTTTTTTTGACTCGTGCAGTATACAGGTTCTCAATGGAAGTTTACTATAAATAAATAAGTTTACTTTAAATGACTATATGTGTATTCCTATCATGTGTGGTATACTTTGCTAACAGTATGAAAAGGTTTGTGGCAACCAAACATATTGATACTATTCTTGCAAACTAAAATTTCCAATCTAAAGGTTCCCTTGCAACAGATATTTTCCCTTATTCCAATAACTAGGATGCAATATCCTGATGCATATTTAGAATGCATGCTATGCTTACATTTTACAAGTGATTTTATTTTTACAGAACTCTTTTGGCCCTTGGATGCCATGTTGTTCATGTAAATCCAGGTGCAGAAGAAGATCTTAAGAAAATCAAGCTTCCTAAAAAGTAAGCTAATTTATAACAATGATTGTCAGAAGTTGTTATATGTAAAATATTAAATATAGAGCAATCAGTAATAAACTATATTTTTCCAGGTACAAACAAACATTTTGTGGTGCTGTGTCTTGTGGATAAGAATAGCCAGTAGGATATATTGTTAATATTTATTTATTTATTTATTTATTTATTTATTTATTTATTTATTTATTTTATTATTTAGATTTGTATGCCGCCCCTCTCCGAAGACTCGGGGCGGCTCACAACAAGATAGAACAAATCATAAATAATCCAAATAACTTTAAAATATTTAAAGATTTAAAAGAACCCCATATACTAACAGACACACACACCAGCATACCATGTATAAATTGAACATGCCCGGGGGAGGTGTTTCAATTCCCCCATGCCTGACGGCAAAGGTGGGTTTTAAGGAGTTTACGGAAGGCAGGAAGAGTAGGGGCAGTTCTAATCTCTGGGGGGAGTTGGTTCCAGAGAGTCGGTGCCACCACTGACTTGTTCAAGTCTATAGTTGATGCATGGCAGTTAAACTGGCCAATCTATAGCTTTAGAATAGAATAGAATAGGTGGAGGGACCTTGGAAGTTTCTAGTGCAATCCCTTTCTTAGGCAGGAAATCCTACATCACTTCAGACAAATGGTTATCTAGCATCTTCTTAAAAACTTCAGTGTTGGAACATTCACAACCTCTGGAGGCAAGTTGTTCCACTGATTAACTGTTCTAACTGTCAGGAAATTTCTCCTTAGTTCTAAGTTGCTTCTCTCCTTAATTAGTTTCCACCCGTTGCTTCTTGTTCTACCCTTTGGAGAACACTCCCTCTCCTTTGTGGCAGTCCCTGAGATATTGAAACACTACTATCTTGTCTCCCCTAGTCCTTCTTTTCATTAAACTAAGATATACCCAGTTCCTGCAACCATTCTTCATATGTTTGGTAACTGTACACCAAAAGTGTCTCCTTCTCTTAGGAATTATTTGGTTCATATGAATTTAGTATGAAAGAAGATAGCACAGATTGATTTGGATTTAAAATTCTTATTAATAATTAAAGTAGACTAAACATTTACTAAATTATAAATGTACACAGAATATTCTCAACAGCTCTTTGATTAATTAAAATGTAGGTCCATTTTTTTCCTGGTTTACAGTTATATGATGACAAATGGGTACAAGCCAACTCCTCTTGATCTTTCTGAAGTTAAATTGTTACCTTCACAAGAAATATTAGTTGATAAACTTGCAGAGAATGCGCATAATGTTTGGGCGAAAGAAAGAATAAAACAAGGCTGGACCTACGGCATTCAACAGGTAAAAATTAATTTTAAAAAGATTTCAAAGGAAATTTGGGTGATTATAAAGAAAGGGCCATATCTATCTGAAGCAATATTATTGGGTAATATGCTTATTTCTTAATTAATAGTTAATTAATGTACTTATTAGAAAAAGTTGGAGTTGTGTGTGTAGATTTTCAGAATTGGTCTCTCTCTGTGTTTTGGAGCATAAATTTTATTTATTTAGTGCAGCACAGTTACTAATGACTCTGGGTTGATATCCAGAAATAAAAACAAAATATACCATATACAGAGGAATAACTCCACATTGGTACATAGAACGGTCTTTAATGTAGGAGTGCAATCTGTTCTGTATATTAAGAGATTCTTTGGAACATTTATGGGCAATCATTTGGAGAAGAAAAGTGAAAGTCCTTTTCAATAACTGAATATCTTTCCCCTTAATATCTATACTCATAGAAATTAGAAATTTGAACACTATATTGAGCGGTGGTGGTGCAATGGTTAGAGTACAGTACTCCAGACTACTTTTGCTGATTGCTAGCTGACTGCAATTCAAATCTCACCAGGCTCAAGGTTGACTTAGCTTTCCATTCTTCCAAGGTGGCTAAAATGAGGACCCAAATTGTTTGGGGGCAATATGCTGATTCTGTAAACTGCTCAGGGAGGGCTGTAAAGCACCAATTTTTTTTTTTTAGGATCTTAAAAACAAACGGAATCCTCGGCTGGTTCCTTATGTGTTATTGGATGAACGCACTAAGAAATCAAACAGGGATAGTCTTCGTGAGGCTGTTCGGACCTTTGCTGGATATGGATATAATATTGAGCCCCCAGATCAGGAAATAGGTATGTTAATAAATATTTTGTTATTAGCATTTTTGGAAGCACTGAAGTATTTGTAACATTTTTTTTCTGTTCCTTTAACCTTCAAGAATACTCTGTAGGATTTTTCAGTATGTTGATGTTTGAGTCTATGCGGAGAAGCATTTATTTACCCAAATTGACATCTTTTAAACTTCCTGTTAGCACTCAGCAAATGAGAGATACACTTGGGTCATAAGAAAAAGGAAAAAAAATCCTCTTTGGTAGTTGCTATAATATTCTTTCCTCAAGTCAAAATGTGAAAATAATGTTCACGTGTCATGAAGGCAGCATGATTCCCTACTGTGGTTAATGAAAGTTTGCAATTTCACAGCTTCTCTTGACTTATTCACTGTATATTATCATATCTTCCTTTTCCAATATAGATTGCTTTCTTTACTTGCTTGTTTATTTTACTTTGAGAAGAAGGAAAGACAATGAGAAGAAAAAAGAAAGTGCAGAGACTATGAGAAAGGATAGGATAGCTAAAGGGAAAAAGCTTTGCTTTTTTGAAAAATGTTGCTTCTCTCAGTGGAACAGACGTGCTTGAATATTAAAATACCTTCATTCTGAATTTTAATTTCTAGAATGCACACATTCTTGCTTCTGTACCATATGTGTTTATTTAATTACCACACCAAATATTATTACTTACAATATAAGTAAGTAATTATTCTATGGCTACTTCAATATTTTTTTTCCTGAGTAGAAAAACCTGGTGGGTAAGAGCATCTGGGCTGGGATTCAAAAATGTCAAGATGAGAGTTTAATCACAATGTTGCATCTTCCATCTTTTTGCGGCGAAGGCGGAGTAACACTCGGACACATGAGGTTTGGGTATAATGGGGTCACTTTATTAAATCAATATCAATTAATTAATCAATTAAATCACGTGACCTGCAGGAGTGCATAAATCAAAATGGGGGCGGATTCAACTGTCACCAACCTCTTTTGAGCAACTCTCGGGCGAAAGCTCCTTGCCTGGGCGTAGGGGAGTGGTAACTTTACGCCTGCCCCCTATGCCGTGCCATGCCCCCATGGCGTGTGGGATGTCTCTGGTAAGCCCCAGCCAGCGAGCCCCAAGTGCGACTCCCCTCCCATATCCAAGCCGGTCGAGCCCTGTAATACGAGAAGGAGATCGCCCCTCACCTCACTAGAGGTGCCCCTAAAGGAGATCACACAGTTGCTGCTTACGCCCATTTCCATCCCCTTTCACACACTCCCCAGTGACCTAGGGGGGAAACTAGCTGGTGAGTACACCCCCTAACCATACTCCCATGCACAGAGTGGAGTAGGCGAAAAGACAGCCACAGCTAGGCCAATCTGCTGTGACCGCCAAAAATTCCTACTCGGCCCCCCAAGGGGCGACCCATCATATGCACCCTGTAACAGAGGGAGGGTGGGCAAGTGTCTCCGAGAGCGATGGGACAAAGAGGAGCGGCACCACGAGGAGGCCCCTTATATAGGATGCCTCCCTGCCGCCCCTCGACCAATTGGTGCCCCGCGCACCGATCTGACATCACTGCGCCCCCCGGTGCTGACGTGGGGCCATAGGCTCCGCCCCAAAATGGCATCCTCCTTCCCACGCCCACGCCGCAAATACTGCTGGCCCGGTAAGTCGACAACAGCCCTTGTTGGGGGATATACTCTCCCCAAGTGCCTTTTTAATATGTTCATTTATAATAACATTTTTCATTGTATTTTTTCACAGCTGATCAAACAGTGGAAAAAGTGAGCATTGATAAGATACGTTTCTTCAGAGTGGAGAAATCTTATGCAGTTAAGACTGGAAAGTGGTATTTTGAATTTGAAGCTGTAACTGGAGGGGATATGCGTGTTGGATGGGCAAGGCCAGGCTGCCAGCCTGACATAGAACTAGGAGCTGATGACCAAGCGTTTGTATTTGAAGGTTCCAAAGTTAGTATGTTTAATTATAATTGGCTGGGTTTATACAACAAAGGTCAATTCATAGAGTTTTAGGTCATGAGCACAATTATGCATTCATAATAATTCCAGTCCATTTTGGGATGAAGCATATAAAGCTTTAACTTCCAGTAGGCAAAATTTTGAGTTAAAGTGCTCTCTTATAGATGGACAAGTTATGCATATACCATAATTCAATACAAAATAAGAGTTACCTACCAGCACCTTCCCTATTCACTGTTGCAAGAAAAATAATTTAGGTTGCCTTTCCCTTGTGAAAGTACTGTAATTGTCAAAATCTTTACAAGTGTTTTCCTTTTCCTGTTCCTCATTGTGTATTATTGTGTATTGGACAAAACAAATAAAATAAAATAAATCTCCATTATGCTCAGCTCATTGATGGAGTCTGAGCTGAGTTGTGAGCCGTCCCGAGTGTACAGAGAGGGGCGGCATACAAATCTAATAAATAAATAAATAAATAAATAAATAAATAAATAAATAAATAAATAAATAAATAAATAAATAAATAAATAAATAAATAAATAAATAAATAAATAAATAAATAAATAAATAAATAAATAAATAAATAAATAAATAAATAAATAAATAAATAAATAAATAAATAAATAAATAAATAAATAAATAAATAAATAAATAAATAAATAAGTCATGATGTCTTGCCAGTATGCTTTATGTTCAAATTTATTTACTTATTTATTTATTGGATTTCTATGCCGCCCCTCTCCAAGGACTCAGGGCGGCTCACAACATATAAAATATACAATACATAATGTAGTCCAATTAACTAATTAAAAATCTAGAAAACACCCCAAAAAACATTTTTAAAAAAACAATCATTCCATTCACTCCACATTCTTTTAACAAATTAATTGGGCAGGGGGCAAATGTTTTGTACCTAAATTCTACTAGAATCAACCAATAAGAAAGCATGATGGGTTAGTTTCTGCAGTAAACATAGGGAAGGTTAGTAGGGAGAGTGACTGATGAGAAAACTGTAAGGCAAATACAGGTTGATCTCGTTCCAAGAAACTATTTTGAGAAAATTACTCAGACAGGCCTCTGTAGAGTTTACATTAATGCAGTGCTTCTCAATTATTTTCTGTACCTCTCCCCCCCCCCAGGAAGAAGTAAATGTTTTATGCCTCCCCAACTCTCCCCCACGACTTTATGTATTGTGGCCCGCCCCGCCTGACTTGCCACCCACAAATTGCGCCCCACCATAAGACACGCGTCCTAACTGACACTTGTACCAGTACCTACGTTAGGTTGACAATTGCTAATGTAAATCAAGTACTTAGCCATAATTTAATCTATAATACAATTTGTAATAATTAAATTGCTTGTCCTGGCTCTAAGTATTTCTCAGGGTATAAGACGCACCAGAGTATAAGACGGACCTTCGTTTTTGGAAAGAAAAATAGAGAAAAGAACCTGCTTACCAGATATTTATCTGGCTAGCATCCTTAGTCTGGTCAGCTTCAGCACATTATTTTATCCCCTGGTTAGGTTAGGGCTTTAAAAAAATATTCTGAGAGAGTAACAATGAAAGAGTTTGTAAGCCAATAAGAGCTGGGAACATCATTAGCACCCGAAAAGAAACACTCGGAGCAAGTAGAGCAATGGTCAAAATCCTGCAAAGACTTAGGGCTGGGAAAACATTCTTCTTCGCAGAGAGTAACAATGAAAGAACTTGCAAGCAGGTAAGAGCTGGGAACATTATTAGCACCTGGTTAGGTCTGGAAAGAAACATTCAGAGCAAGTAAAGCAATGAAAAAACCCCCTACAAAGACAGGGTTTGGAAAACATTCTTCTCAGAGAGTAACAATGAAAGAGCTTGCAAGTCGGTAAGAGCTGGGAAGATCGTTAGCAGCTACATTCAGAGTATAAATCACACCCAAATTATCAGTCTCTTTTAGGGAAGAAAAGGGTGTGTCTTATACTCCAAAAATACAGTTAATGTTCCCAACCAGATAAAGAACCCTCAAAACCCCAAAGAATCCATAGATGCAAAGGGGAGTATCGGAGGGGCTATTTTGAAAAAGGAGCAAAATACAAATAGGTTGGCATTCTATTTGATCTGTGAAACTTACTGACAATTCAAATAGTCCTCAGGTAGTGACAGCAATTGGGGATGGACTTTTCATCACTATATTGCAGATGCTGACTTATTTTCCAAAATGTTTCATTGGAGATTGATGTGAAGGAACTTTAGGTTAATTACAACTAGGCTGATTTCCAGGAAAAATGGTTGATTATGATAAATATGTAAATAATGTGCTGATTAATAGGGGTGAAGACTTACAGGGGTAATATCAGTGCAGCAGAAAATAAATATTTCTTCCTGTAAAAAGTCAGTTAAAGTTTATTCTATTAAAATCTTCATAGACAATTTGCTGCCTTGTTTACTTTTTATATATCTATTCATCATACTGAGATAAATACATTTAAATCATAAATACCATAAGTCTCCGGAGAGGGGCGGCATACAAATCCAATAAATAAATAAATAAATAAATACTCAGTAATCTTCAAAATCAATGTCATTAACAATTTCTGCCCAATCTGACTATAGAATATGGTTACCATTCACTGAAATCTTTCTACATAATGTGAATGCATATAAGTGAATATATATCCTATATGTTTTTGTTGGGTTTTAGCTTTCTTTCTTTCTTTCTTTCTTTCTTTCTTTTTCTTTCCTTCTTTCCTTCCTTCCTTCTTTCCTTCTTTCTTTCTTTCTTTCTTTCTTTGTATATTTTTTATTTTTCTTTTTGGATTTGTATTCAGTAAATAAAAGCAAAAAGGCCACAATAGGTTTGACAGAAAAATGGTATTACAGTACTGTATTTTGTTACACAAAAACTAATGACGAATCTTATATGATACCTGAAAACATAACTTATTTAGTGTAGCACAAGTTTTTGTAGAATATATTTATTATGTAAACCATTTTACTTTTCAGGGGCAACGTTGGCATCAGGGGAGTGGATTTTTTGGGCGAAACTGGCAAGTAGGAGATGTAGTAGGCTGTATGATCAATCTGGAGGACAAGTCTATTATATTTACACTCAATGGAGAATTGCTTATAACCAATAAAGGTTCAGAACTTGCTTTTGCTGACTTTGAAATAGATAACGGTAAGCTGATTGCTGACCTTTATATCATAGCCTTATTTCTCAGTTGTCTAATATGAGTTAGTAAAGGAGTGTGGAGATGTTACTTGCAACCTTGACAGAGTATGTAGTACAACCATATCAAACTCATGTTATCACGGCAGCGTCACATGACGTATTGGGACTTTTTCCCCCATTGCTAAACTGGGCATGGATGTGATCAGTATGTGACGCATCTGGTCCATGGGTTGAGAGTTTGACAGCTTGGCGTAGTATAATACAGCTCTATATAATAAAGAATATATACAGTCAATAATTAAGAAAAATAAAGATTCCAACAATAATAGCGTTTTAGTTAGTTTTTTGTAGAATGTTCTGACATTATAATATGCTGGTTACTATTTGGCATTTTTAAAAAAATCGTTCTAACTCTATTACTTTTATTGGCTTATTCTGCAACTATATTTTATTGAGTTATTCTGACATTCTGAAAATCTCCATAGACACTTACTCTGACAGTTGTACATAATTATGGAAATACAGCACTAATTAAAATGAGAAAAAAGTATTCTGAAGAAAACTGTCTTCATCCATTGGAGACTCCTTCTGTTCAAGAAGAGAAGTTATTGAATACAATTAATGCCTTCTGCAATAGGACATGCTTCTAAATGGCATAGATTTCAGTATCTTTAATCCTGCAACCTCAGACTAAGGTCCTTGGATATAAAGTCTTCTGGCCTCAGTAGAATTCATATTTGAATAGAAACATTTAGTCAACTATGTTAATGAATTGTAAAAAAATCCATTTAAATTATGTTATCTAATTTACTGTTATACCTAATGAGCTGTTCAGTAAGTTTGTCATTGGATTGTAAAATTTGTTTGAGTCATTTTATTTTTTAAAAAGTCAGACTATATATATTTGCTATTAATGATATGTATATTTGTATTAATTCTAAGAGGATTAACCAGTATGCATATAATGTGTATAATTAAACATATGCAGATACATATGAAGATATAAAATTAGGAGAGAGAGGGAGAAAAATCTCATAATAACTTGTTCCTCCTAATAGCTTTTTTATTGGTCTTCTTAAATGTAGTCATATGATCCACTCAGAGCATATTAGAGACAATTGTCATTTTCTTGTCTTTTTTCTTATAAAATTGGAAAGAAAAACTATGAGACATTAAGTCATAAATACATGCATATATTCACCTTTACTTCACTGCATTTCAAGTTGTAATTTTCCATATTATATGCCTTGTTCACTATCCAGATGTACCCATAAATATTGTCCTGATCTAGCCATGTAACTTTGATGAGTTGAGAATTTTATAAGACATTTTAGAGATTCTGTGAAAGGTACACTTTCCTTTTTCATTTTTATTTTTAATTTGAAACTAGGCACTAGACGTTATTTGTCGGAATATAATATTAGACCTAATATTAGATATTAGATGTTTCAAGACCTCTCCCTTAAGAGGATTTATAATACTGTATTACATTATCAT